>NC_084757.1:11694799-11779799 GCF_033978785.1 Entelurus aequoreus | reverse complement strand
TATCCTTTTGTTCCTGAGACATTAAACTGTCCATATCAGTATAGATATCCCGCTTTTTTTTTTCACCATTGAAATCGGATGTGTTTTTAAAGTGTTCCTTTAATTTTTTTGAGCAGTGTATATATATATATTGTATGTATATAATGTATGTATGTATGTATGTATGTGTGTGTGTATATATATATATATATATATATATATATATATATATATATATATATATATATATATATATATATATATATATATATATATATATATATATATATATATATATATATATATATGTATGTATATATATATATATATGTATATATATATAGGTAAAAGCCAGTAAATTAGAATATTTTGAAAAACTTGATTTATTTCAGTAATTGCATTCAAAAGGTGTAACTTGTACATTATATTTATTCATTGCACACAGACTGATGCATTCAAATGTTTATTTCATTTAATTTTGATGATTTGAAGTGGCAACAAATGAAAATCCAAAATTCCGTGTGTCACAAAATTAGAATATTACTTAAGGCTAATACAAAAAAGGGATTTTTAGAAATGTTGGCCAACTGAAAAGTATGAAAATGAAAAATATGAGCATGTACAATACTCAATACTTGGTTGGAGCTCCTTTTGCCTCAATTACTGCGTTAATGCGGCGTGGCATGGAGTCGATGAGTTTCTGGCACTGCTCAGGTGTTATGAGAGCCCAGGTTGCTCTGATAGTGGCCTTCAACTCTTCTGCGTTTTTGGGTCTGGCATTCTGCATCTTCCTTTTCACAATACCCCACAGATTTTCTATGGGGCTAAGGTCAGGGGAGTTGGCGGGCCAATTTAGAACAGAAATACCATGGTCCGTAAACCAGGCACGGGTAGATTTTGCGCTGTGTGCAGGCGCCAAGTCCTGTTGGAACTTGAAATCTCCATCTCCATAGAGCAGGTCAGCAGCAGGAAGCATGAAGTGCTCTAAAACTTGCTGGTAGACGGCTGCGTTGACCCTGGATCTCAGGAAACAGAGTGGACCGACACCAGCAGATGACATGGCACCCCAAACCATCACTGATGGTGGAAACTTTACACTAGACTTGTCCCAGAGTCTGGAGGAAGACAGGAGAGGCACAGGATCCACGTTGCCTGAAGTCTAGTGTAAAGTTTCCACCATCAGTGATGGTTTGGGGTGCCATGTCATCTGCTGGTGTCGGTCCACTCTGTTTCCTGAGATCCAGGGTCAACGCAGCAGTCTACCAGCAAGTTTTAGAGCACTTCATGCTTCCTGCTGCTGACCTGCTCTATGGAGATGGAGATTTCAAGTTCCAACAGGACTTGGCGCCTGCACACAGCGCAAAATCTACCCGTGCCTGGTTTACGGACCATGGTATTTCTGTTCTAAATTGGCCCGCCAACTCCCCTGACCTTAGCCCCATAGAAAATCTGTGGGGTATTGTGAAAAGGAAGATGCAGAATGCCAGACCCAAAAACGCAGAAGAGTTGAAGGCCACTATCAGAGCAACCTGGGCTCTCATAACACCTGAGCAGTGCCAGAAACTCATCGACTCCATGCCACGCCGCATTAACGCAGTAATTGAGGCAAAAGGAGCTCCAACCAAGTATTGAGTATTGTACATGCTCATATTTTTCATTTTTAATACTTTTCAGTTGGCCAACATTTCTAAAAATCCCTTTTTTGTATTAGCCTTAAGTAATATTCTAATTTTGTGACACACGGAATTTTGGATTTTCATTTGTTGCCACTTCAAATCATCAAAATTAAATGAAATAAACATTTGAATGCATCAGTCTGTGTGCAATGAATAAATATAATGTACAAGTTACACCTTTTGAATGCAATTACTGAAATAAATCAAGTTTTTCAAAATATTGTAATTTACTGGCTTTTACCTGTATATATGTATATATATGTGTGTATACATTTGTGTATACAATATACATATATGCACGTATATGTGTATATACAAACCCGTTTCCATATGAGTTGGGAATTTGTGTTGGATGTAAATATAAACGGAATACAATGATTTGCAAATCATTTTCAACCCATATTCAATTGAATGCACTACAAAGACAAGATATTTGATGTTCAAACTCATAAACTTTATTTTTTTTTTGCAAATAATCATTAACTTACAATTTCATGGCTGCAACACGTGCCAAAGTAGTTGGGAAAGGACATGTTCACCACTGTGTTACATGGCCTTTCCTTTTAACAACACTCAGTAAACGTTTGGGAACTGAGGAGACACATTTTTTAAGCTTCTCAGGTGGAATTCTTTCCCATTCTTGCTTGATGTACAGCTTAAGTTGTTCAACAGTCCGGGGGTCTCCGTTGTGGTATTTTTATTCATAATGCGCCACACATTTTCAATGGGAGACAGGTCTGGACTACAGGCAGGCCAGTCTAGTACCCGCACTCTTTTACTATGAAGCCATGTTGATGTAACACGTGGCTTGGCATTGTCTTGCTGAAATAAGCAGGGGCGTCCATGGTAACGTTGCTTGGATGGCAACATATGTTGCTCCAAAACCTGTATGTACCTTTCAGCATTAATGGTGCCTTCACAGATGTGTAAGTTACCCATGTCTTGGGCACTAATCCACCCCCATACCATCACAGATGCTGGCTTTTCAACTTTGCGCCTATAACAATCCGGATGGTTCTTTTCCTCTTTGGTCCGGAGGACACGACGTCCACAGTTTCCAAAAACAATTTGAAATGTGGACTCGTCAGACCACAGAACACTTTTCCACTTTGTATCAGTCCATCTTAGATGAGCTCAGGCCCAGCGAAGCCGACGGCGTTTCTGGTATGCTACACTGCCCCCTGGTGGAGGCTCGTGTGTTTCTAGTTGTCACAGCAGATGTAAACTGGACAAAGTGCTTAAGTGGCGCTGGTGCAGTGTTATTTAAGATTCGATGGGCCATTCGTATTGATGCTAATCTTTGAATGTTAGCTAAATTTAACAATCTATATTTTTGGAGAACTAAACAATGATGGTGGTGTTGTGGTTTTCGGTCAAGGATTTTGAGGGATTGTTTGTGCAAAGTTTCCAATGGCCTCAGTGTCATTTTGCTTGCCTGCGACCAACATGTTATACAATAATAAAAACGAGACATAATCATTGCATTAAAATAAGTTTGAGCTGCCTCCAGTGTTAAGGAATTCCTGATACATTTGAACGTTTTTATGTTGTATTTAAGACTCTGGCACATCTGTTTATGTTTTTTAAAGCCAAGTGTTGGCTCTAAAATCACACCCAGGTAACGATATTCACTAACATTTTGTATTATTTCCTTATTAACCGTTATATTTGGAAAGGATGACATTTTATATTTGTTTACAAAATACATTGTTGCAGTTTTTTTAATGTTTAATGTAAGACAAGAGTCATGTAGCCATCTTGCCACCTTCTCCATGGCTGCTGTAAGTTTTCTGGCAACCGTTTCAGCGTCCTTTCCCCAAGTATAAATAACCGTGTCATCTGCATACATCTGGATATTTACATCCTCACATACAGATGGCAGGTCGTTTATATTAGCACCTGTGATTTCTGCTGATGAAGTCCACAAATGATTATGGTTAACTTTGACTGGTTGAAATGATTGACAGCATGTAGAGCAAGTAAAGTCGTAGATATAAAACAGTGTCTGTGGCTTTAAAACTCAGGATGTTTGACATTCATTCAGACTTTTTGGAGACTCAGTTTGGCCATTTTTGTTGGGAAAGACAGATGGGTCTCGGACTTGAACGTAGACGACTACGGCTCCTCCGATCATTAGGGCCAAGCTTAACTTGAACAGGCGACTGGAGACGTTGTGTTCCTGTTCCTTCACCTGGAAAGAAACAGGAAGTCATTATCTAAACCGAGGGTTAGCACAAGGAGTGACGTGATTGATGGCCGACCTTCCTGGTCTTCAGGGGCTCGAACATGCGGTCAAACTGTGTGAAGATGGCTCGCCGGGCGCCCTCCCACTTGCCGGGCCCAGTTAGGCGGTATTGATAGGCGGTGACGGGCCCCCACAGGACCCACTTGAAAAGTGGGTAGTCTGTGAAGAGGAGCCAAAGCAGACTGGGTCGCGCTCCGATCTCCCTGGCCAGGTCGTCCATGTAGGACACAAAGTCCACCTGGAGCGGCGTCAGCTTGGACACGATGTAACTGCGTCAAGAAAGGTAGACATCAAATGTCTAAATCGGGAACTTTTGTTGCAGATTTTGAACAAGTGAACCTTTTGTTGATGTCCTTGGTGTCCTGCTCTACAGCTTTGACCATGGCCTGGTTTGAAGGCAACTTCAGGTGTCCTAAAACCCAAAGTTATCTGATGTGACATTCAAACAGGAGTTCGGACAGAGAAGTTTAAGTTTTTTGACAAGCTCACCTTTGAAGACCTGCGAGACCCAACGGCCCTGCATTTCGGCCTGTGGCATGATTGCTCCGAGGGCGTGGATAAAACCCACCACGGCCAGGGTGGGGTGCTCCAGGTTGGGTGGAAAGACGTGCTTGTAGAGACCGACGCGGTGCCCCGACTTGTACAGAGCGCCGCTGGGCAAGTACAGGAAGCCGTAATTATACCCCGTGGCGAACACGATGGTGTCCACCTGGAACGAAAACGGAAGGCGAGGTTAGAGACTTGACGTCAAAGGCCGAGCTCCTCGAAAAGTTCCGACCTTCTCTACGACGCTACCGTCCTCAAAGAGCACAGAGGAGCCACGGATCTCCTTGACGTTGGACTTGATGATGACTGAGCCGGAGAGAATCTTAAAAGGCAGTTCGTAGTTGACCACTGTGACTTGACTGTAGAGCCTGAGGAGGAATTGGCCAATTTTCATTGATCTGCCGCTTCTCCCTGTCCTTTATCTGCTATGTGAAAACAGCAAAGCCTTCTGCCATTAATTGTACCCCAGAAATTCCACCTATAATAACAAAAGGCTTATCTGCACAGTTAGCAAGCTAAAATTTACCTTTTTATAAATTATAAATGTGTAATTTACAAAAAGTCATTTGATTTACAAGAAAAAAGTAGCATTTTTAAAAGAAAATAACCCAAGCTCGGTAACAGGATAAACTACTTTTTTTTTTTAAACAAAATGCCATGTTATCAGATTAAACTTGTAATGTTATGAGGACTAAACATTCAATTTGATGCAAATAATTTACGGTGTTACAACAAAAATTGTTTAAAAAAAATGTATTACTATATTTGTAGAATAAAATTAATTTTAAAAAGATGAATGAAAAAAGGAGCATTATTACAAGAAAATAACTAGTGATATTTTGAGAATAAAGTAATCATATTTCCAGAAAAACAGTTTTATAAAAATTGAGCAACATTTTTTAAAAACAAATTAAATAGGCATGTAATATCAGGAGGAATACAAATATTTTTTTAAATAGTCATATTTTTTTAGGAAAAAGTTGAAAAAGCTATTTTTACAAGATTGCATGTGTAACACAGAGAATCAATTTACATTTAATGCAAATTATTTTGTAATATTACAACATTTAAAAAGGAAAAGAAAAGATTAATAGTATATGTTCAAACAAATAATATAATTATACATTCCTACACAGTCATTTGTTTTACACTAGAAAAATTTGCCAATATGACGAAAAAAGAATGCATAATATTTCGAGAGTAAAGTCACGGTGTGTCAAGGAAAAAGTTGAACAAAATGCAGATGTTACCAGATCAAAGTTAGAATATTTTGAGCAAAACAGTTTTTGTTGTAATATCACAACAAATTGTGACTAAAAAAATATTTCGAGAAGATTATATATTGCAATATTATGACCGAAAAATAGAATAAAGAAAAGAATGAACATTCCAGGAAGATTGGAGCCTGTGGAAGAAAGCTATGACTGTTATAATTTTCCACCACAAGGGGGCGATATTAGCGCATTGCAGAGCCACAGCTGCATCCCACCCAATACCCCGACCCACCATCATACATTTCAGGAAGATAGGAGCATGTATAAGGAATTTTTTACCACAAGGGGACAACAATATACAGTTGCGTCCCACCCATTACTAAATGAAAGTCACAACGTTGGAAGACAAAAGTAAGTATTGTTGTGTGGCGTAAAGACAGGCTACCTGTGGCTGGGCTTGAGGGCGTACATGGTGTGGTCATACATGGCGTTGAGTTTCTTCTCGCCCAACCAGTTGAAGAAGTTTATGGGGAAGAGCTGGAACAAAATGTGGGAAAAGCGAGTCTTGTTCTTCATGTCCACTGGCATTCCGTTGTCCGACACCTGCCTGATGACCCAGGCGCCACTGCGTGTGCTCATGTACACCTGATGGACCACAAGGAGGAAGACGCAGATGTCAGCATGACGTCACACTGGGAGGTAAGAGGAAGAAGAAGAATGAGCTCCTGACTTGCTCTGCAAACTTGCTGCTCTCCACCGCGATGTCGCAGCCTGAGTTTCCGATGCCGACCACCACCACTCGCTTGCCGTGCATGTCCTCAGGACCCTTGTAGTCCCAGCTGTGCAGGTATCGTCCCCGGAAGCTCTCGATTCCTGCAGCACAATATCAACATCAGGGAAGCTGGAGCCTATCCTAGCTGACTATGTTGTCCGTTGTAATATTAAAGGCCTACTGAAAGCCACTACTACCGACCACCCAGTCTGATAGTTTATATATCAATGATGAAATCTTAACATTGCAACACATGCCAATACGGCCGGGTTAACTTATAAAGTGCAATTTTAAATTTCCAGCGAAACTTCCGGTTGAAAACATCTATGTATGATGACGTATGCGCGTGACGTCAATGGTTGGAACGGAAGTATTCGGACACCATTGTATCCAATACAAAAAGCTCGGTTTTCATCGCAAGACTCCACAGTATTCTGGACATCTGTGTTGGTGAATCTTTTGCAATTTGTTTAATGAACAATGAAGACTGCAAAGAATAAAGCTGTAGGTGGGATCGGTGTATTAGCGGCTGGCTGCAGCAACACAACCAGGAGGACTTTGACTTGGATAGCAGACGCGCTATCCGACGCTAGCCGCCGACCGCATCGTTGATCGGATGAAGTCCTTCGTCGCTCCGTCGATCGCTGGAACGCAGGTGAGCACGGGTGTTGATGAGCAGATGAGGGCTGGCTGGCGTAGGTGGATAGCTAATGTTTTTAGCATAGCTCTGTGAGGTCCCGTTGCTAAGTTAGCTTCAATGGCGTCGTTAGCAACAGCATTGTTAAGGTTCGCCAGGCTGGAAAGCATTAACCGTGTAGTTACATGTCCATGGTTTAATAGTATTGTTGATTTTCTGTCTATCCTTCCAGTCAGGGGTTTATTTCTTTTGTTTCTATCTGCAGTTAAGCCCGATGCTATCACGTTAGCTCCGTAGCTAAAGTGCTTCGCCGATGTATTGTCGTGGAGATAAGTCACTGTGAATGTCCATTTCGCGTTCTCGACTCTCATTTTCAAGAGGATATAGTATCCGAGGTGGTTTAAAATACAAATCTGTGATCCACAATAGAAAAAGGAGAGAGTGTGGAATCCAATGAGCCAGCTTGTACCTAAGTTACGGTCAGAGCAAAAAAAGACGCGTCCTGCACTGCACTCTAGTCCTTCACTCTGACGTTCCTCATCCACGAATCTTTCATCCTGGCTCAAATTAATGGGGTAATCGTCGCTTTCTCGGTCCGAATCGCTCTCGCTGCTGGTGTAAACAATGGGGAAATGTGAGGAGCCTTTCAACCTGTGACGTCACGCTACTTCCGGTACAGGCAAGGCTTTTTTTTTTATCAGCGACCAAAAGTTGCGAACTTTATCGTCGATGTTCTATACTAAATCCTTTCAGCAAAAATATGGCAATATCGCGAAATGATCAAGTATGACACATAGAATGGATCTGCTATCCCCGTTTAAATAAAGATATTTCATTTCACTAGGCCTTTAATGTTAATCATGAGGAAAAAATATATTTATTTTATTATTATAAAATTTCATTTATTTACACCTGCATTATCCTTTCCATCCTTTGTAACTGAGCTACTGTGGGGAACAATTTCCCTTGTGGATCAATAAAGTTTAAGTCTCAGTCTAATACAGTACATGTTATAAATAGTGAAATATTGTTTTATATTTTACTAAAGTTATGGTTTTAAGAAAGTTCTAAAATTAATGTTATTAAATCTCGATTATTATTGTTGTTTTTACAGGAATAATTTAGTAATACCATACAATTTATAAAAAAAAAAAAAAAAAAAAAAAAGCTTAATTTTGGAGCAAACATGTTTATAATAAGCAAAATTATATTTTTCATACATTATTTAGAATGTATACATATAATATATAAATCCACAATGTTATATAATAAAAAAATTTGTTTGAATGGAAATAAATTGGCATCGGTTCATATTTTGTGAACAAAGAGTTTATAATCAGAAAAACATATCTTTCTTTTACAATATATATGAGAAAATACTATTCGTACAAATTTATTGGGAAAATTAAAACAAAAAATTGCTGGGGGAAACATCATTTCCTAGGAAAACAAAAAATTGCTGGGGGGAACATTATTTTCTAGGAAGTCCTAAAATTATGATAAAAAACCCTCAAAACATAAATTTTTTATCTTACAAGAGGCAATTTTAAAATATTAAAATTCGAACTTTGCAGGAAAAGGCCAATCCTTAAATTATAAGGAAATCAGCTAATTTTATCAAAGTAAAATCATAATTGTTACAACCTTTAGGTCAGGCCATTCTTTGTTTAGGTTTTGGGTGTTTTTCCTATGGTTTTGACTTTACTTCCTGTTTTGCACTCTTATTTTGGTTCCACTTTCTGTTTTGTTTGTATTCTGACTTGTCCTCGGTGTCTTCGGGCACACTTGGTCGGGGGAACCGCTGCCAATTCCTCCCTCCACCCTCACGGAACTATGAACTTGTGTGGTTTGGGGTGTCTCGGATGTCTAGAATCTGTCACTTAAAGGGGGGGTACTGTTACGACCTGTAGGACAGGCCATTCTTTCTTTAGTTTTTATGTGTTTTTGTTTGTATTCTGATGCAGAAGCTTTACTCCGCTTCGGAGCGCTTTCTTCCTCACCTAGGTTGTATTGATGATCTCACTTGGTGTTAATGAGCACTAGAGGGAAATTTAAACCAGTCTCCCTTGGTTGTTGGTTGTGGAATCGTTGTCTATGCAAGCCGGAGGTACAAACCGTTGGTAAAACTTTGGAGATTCTTGTTTTTGTTTTCTTGTATATTATTTTGTTTGAAGCTTTCCCTCAAACTTATATTTTTAGGCACCATTTTTCCGTTTCACCGTTTCTGTGCTATCCCTTCTGCACTCTGTTTGTTCTTTTGTACTTTTGAGCATGAAATACTTTTATCTGCAAGCTACCTGCTGTATCTTACATTTTTTGAGGTCACAAACCCAGCTACATGGAGCAAACCTGACATTAATTTTATTAGAAAAATATGAGGACAATATACTAACATTTTGTGGGTATAGTTATAAAAAATAGTATTGCTGTTTCACAATTAAATAGGATATTTAAAATGTAATTATGAATATATTCTCCTTTTTTATAACAGAAATACTTTAGTAACATTTTAAAATAATTTAAGAAAAGTTATTTTCTGTAGCAAAATGCTGAAGAAAATTATATTTTACACAAAATAAAAATACAATCAAATAGCACTAATTTTGTAAGAACATTTTTAGAAAAAACAGGTAATTTTACCAGATTATTTTAGATTTTTGTCATTAAATTTTGAAATATTCTGAGGAAAAAAACACACAAATTTGTAATATCACCAAAAAATAAATGTTGTTGCACTAACAAGTTAGGAGTAGAAAATATTCATACAGTATATACAATATATTTAAATTGGCAATATTATAATAAAGTAGAAATGTTATGAGAACTAAGCTCAAAACGAGTCAATATGCAATATTATATTACAAAAAATTCTGAATGTTACAAGTATAAAATTGCAATATGACGAGATAATGACAAAATTAGTCATTAAAAGTAGAGATGTCCGATAATATCGGTCTGCCGATATTATCGGCCGATAAATGCGTTAAAATGTAATATCGGAAATTATCGGTATCGGTTTTTTTATTATCAGTATCGGTTTTTATTTTATTTTTTTAATTTTTTAAAAATTTATTAAATCCACATAATAAACACAAGATACACTTACAATTAGTGCACCAACCCAAAAAACCTCCCTCCCCCATTTACACTCATTCACACAAAAGGGTTGTTTCTTTCTGTTATTAATATTCTGGTTCCTACATTATATATCAATATATATCAATACAGTCTGCAAGGGATACAGTCCGTAAGCACACATGATTGTGCGTGCTGCTGGTCCACTAATAATACTAACCTTTAACAGTTAATTTTACAAATTTTCATTAATTACTAGTTTCTATGTAACTGTTTTTATATTGTTTTACTTTCTTTTTTATTCAAGAAAATGTTTTTAATTTATTTATCTTATTTTATTTGATTCATTTTTTTTAAAAGTACCTTATCTTCACCATACCTGGTTGTTCAAATTAGGCATAATAATGTGTTAATTCCACGACTGTATATATCGCTTGATATCGGTATCGGTTGATATCGGTATCTGTAATTAAAGAGTTGGACAATATCGGCATATCGGATATCGGCAAAAAGCCATTATCGGACATCCCTAATTAAAAGTATGTAATTTAGAAATAACATGATATTACAATATGATACAAATACATAGATAGAAAGTTAAGAATGTGGTTGAATTCCTTGAATTCCTTCTAAGTTTATCTGATAGCTCAGTTACAGCTCTTTTTATTACCAAATATGTGTTATATGTGTTTTATGTTGCACGATTGCACCAAGAAAAATTCCTAGTTTGTGAACCCGTTCTCAAACAATGACAATAAAACAATTCTGATTCTGATTCTGATGTTTGAAGAACATTTGCCAGATAGATCTAGAGCGTGTAGAACCTGGGAAGTCCTGTAGGGGCAGGTTGGGGTAAGTGTAACGTCCTGAGCAGCATATAACCGCATCAAAGACGTGCGTCTCCTCCTTTCCGTCCCTTCTCTCCGTCAACACTTCCCATTGACCCGTGCGGGAATAATCGGCCTTCTGTCTGACGCTCTTCACCGAGGTCTAGAAGAAGGGAAGGACTGTGTGTCATCCATCAAACATACTTGTATTATTTTTTAACATGTAATGATGGTTCTTTGGTCCAAATATTGCAAAGATGATGTTTTACAGATCATCTTCAAGCCGCTTTCTGACAGTCGCTTCCGGATGCGCCGTTTTGTGGGCGGTCTTATTTACGTGGCTCACCTTCGACAGCGTCTTCTCCCCGTCATCTTTGTTGTAGCGGTGTAGCGTGCAAGGACGGGAGTGGAAGAAGTGTCAAAAGATGGCGCTAACTGTTTTAATGACATTCAGACTTTACTTCAATCAATAACGGAGCAGCATCTCCTCATCCGTGGCTCACTAGTGCAACAACAACGCCGGAAATGTGTCCCGTGAAAAACCATCTGACCAGAACTCTCTAATAATTAAAGTTCCGTGGGTGATTTATGTAAACCCACTACACCGGTAGTTTTTAGCGCTTCCATAGCGAGATACAAGTTAGAACGTTACCCTACTTTATATTAAAAATGGCAACAGCAAAAGATGAATGCCCCATAACAAGAAGTTAGAGAAAAAGAAGAAGCTAATGGGTGTCATTTTGCGGTCCTTATCCACACACCATATTAATACCTGCATGTTGAATCACAGTACGTCTTACTACGGTAGCCGTAATGCTCCGACAATGCATCAAGAGGTGTGGCTTCTAAGCTTATCAAAGTCATACTTAAAACATGTTGACATATTTTTGAGTGCCGTGTGTAATGTTCTATATTTTCAATGGAACATTTAAAGTTTTGGTGTGGTTTCCTAGCGTCATACACGTATCTCTTATGTGTGACTGCCATCTACTGGTCACACTTATCATTTCACCATTTACAAAATAAAATAGCTTTGAGGTCGGTAAGCACAATCAGAATTATTCCGTACATTAGGCGCTCCGGGTTATAAGGCGCACTGTCGATTTTTGAGACAATGAAAGGATTTCAATCAATCAATCAATCAATCAATCAATCAATGTTTATTTATATAGCCCTGAATCACAAGTGTCTCAAAGGGCTGTACAAGCCACAATGACATCCTCGGTACAGAGCCCACATACGTGCAAGGAAAAACTCACCCCAGTGGGACGTCAATGTGAATGACTATGACAAACCTTGGAGAGGACCGCATATGTGGGTAACCCCCCCCCCTCTAGGGGAGACCGAAAGCAATGGATGTCGAGTGGGTCTGACATAATATTGTGAAAGTCCAGTCCACAGTGAATCCAACACATCAGCGAAAGTCCAGTCCATAGTGGGGCCAGCAGGAACCATCCCGAGCGGAGACGGGTCAGCAGCGTAGAGATGTCCCCAACCGATGCACAGGCTAGCGGTCCACCCCGGGTCCCGACTCTGGACAACCAGCACTTCATCCGTGGCCACCGGACCTGTGCAACTCCCCCTCCATAAGGGAGAGGGAAGCAGAGGAGAAAAGAAAAGAAAAGAAACGGCAGATCAACTGGTCTAAAAAGGGGGTTTATTTAAAGGCTAGAGTATACAAATGAGTTTTAAGATGGGACTTAAATGCTTCTACTGAGGTAGCATCTCTAACTTTCACCGGGAGGACATTCCATAGTATTGGAGCCCGAATAGAAAACGCTCTATAGCCCGCAGACTTTTTTTGGGCTCTGGGAATCACTAATAAGCCGGAGTTCTTTGAACGCAGATTTCTTGTCGGGACATATGGTACAATACAATCGGCAAGATAGGCAGGAGCTAGACCTGTTATACGTAAGTAGTAAAACCTTAAAGTCGCATCTTAAGTGCACAGGAAGCCAGTGCAAGTGAGCCATTATAGGCGTAATATGATCAAACTTTTAAGTTTTTTAAGTTCAAGTTTAAATTTTAAGTGCGCCTTATAGTCGGAAAAATACGGTACTGTATGTCTCACCTGGAAATGTATGTGCGGCAGCAGCTTGAAGTGATCGGCGTACATACGGAAGTAATTGAGTATTTTGGAGTGGTGCATGTAGTTTGGGTAGGCGGCTGGAGTGGGGAAGTCACTGAAGCAGATCATCTCCTTGGAGGTGTTGATGGTCAGGGAGCGGTAGATGCTGGCACGGTTGGGCTCTGATACCTCCTGCAGGGAAGAGAATCTAATTACATGTCAATACTGTCATGTCATCCTCGACAGCACACTCTCCTTTCAAGCCCACATAAACAACATTACCCGGTCTGCTTACTTTCATCTACGAAACATTAATCGTCTTCGCCCATCCCTTACCCCACATACTGCTGCCATACTAGTCCATAGCCTTGTCACCTCTCGCCTGGACTACTGCAACTCTCTCCTGTTTGGTCTCCCTCACAAGTCACTTCACAAACTTCAGCTTCTCCAGAACTCTGCAGCCCGGATAATCACCAGAACCCCTTCAACCCAGCACATCCCCCCTGTTCTGCAGCAACTCCACTGGCTACCCATCAAACACCGTATCCACTTTAAAATAATTCTCCTCACTTTCAAAGCTATCCATAATATCTCTCTGACCTGCTCCATGTCGCCACACCCTCACGTTCCCTAAGATCTTCATCCATCCATCTCACTGTCCCCTTATTTAAACTGTCCACAATGGGTGCCTGAGCTTTCAGCCACTCTGCCCCACCCACATCTTTGGAACTCATTGCCACCAGAACCTTCGTAACTTAGACTCAATATCCCTCTTCAAGTCAAGACTCAAAACACACCTATTCCTGACTGCTTATTCATTGTAAATCTTATCTTTGTTGTTGTTGTTTTTATCCAATTTGATTTTATTGTTTTGATTTTGTACGGTGTCCTTGAGTGCCCAGAAAGGCGCCTTATAAGTAGAATTTATTATTACTATTAATACATTACACCAGACTTCAGCTCTGTGAGCATCGAACACCACCGAAGATTCCCAGCAGGCACGAGACATCGATACGTTGTCCTTAGAAATTGACTTTGAAACAACGTTGTAAAAATAGCTGTAATTGTAAACAGCAGCAGAGAGGAAAGCTCTCCAGAGGGTCGTCAAATCGGCCCAAAAAATCATCGGGTGCCCCCTCCCCTCCCTGGAAGAACTGTACAACTCCCGCTGCCTGAAGAAGGCAGCCAACATACTCAAGGACCCATCCCACCCCGGCAACAGCCACTTCGATCGGCTGCCTTCCGGCAGACGTTTCAGAACCATGCGAACCCGCACAAATAGACTCAAGAACAGTTTCTACCCCCGGGCCATAACTACACTAAACGCAGCTGGAATGTAAAAATAAAATAAAAATAATAATAATAATAATTTAAATTAAATCAAAACTCATGCCACCGGTCAATCACGATCTGGGATTGTGCAATCAGCGATTACACGCCAACTGGACAATATTTATCATATTTATTTACATATTTTAATCCAAAATAAAATGCCTGCACAGCATAGGAGGTAGGAAATGCTGACTCCCACCCCCTCAGCACACTGGGAACCAGCATTACTCCTCTCTAGTCAGTTCACTAGTCACTTTATACTTTTTACTGTCTCGTTTTTTTTTACATTGCCTCTTATAGTGGTCTTAGGCCATATTGCATATTGTGTATATTGTGTTGTTTTTGTATATTGTGTGGTTTCTTCTTTTTAAAAAAAATGCAAAGCATCTTAGGGAAGCAACCTAAATTTCGTTGGACCTGTACCTGTACATGCACAATGACAATAAAGATCATTCATTCATTCATTCATTCATTCAAATCGAGACAGCGTTGGTGTCTAATGTTGGATCCACGTTGTTGGTTATGAACTGACCGAAATTCAACAGTCAAATAGACGTAAGAACCATGCATTGATTAAAGGTCGTCAAAAGGTTTGAGTTGCTCGACATAGCAAGTTCTCAACGTTGTTTCAATGTCTTGTGTCTGCTGGGTTTACTCCACACACAACCGTAAAAACTAGTGATGTCTGTCAAACGATTTTGTTTTTTGATGATTGATTAATCACACTTTAGCACTTGCGTGCAGTCGTGTACAAAGAGTTTATGGACAACCAAACCCCAGGTGCCATGTTGGACACCGAGGACGTTTGCGGTTGTGCGGGATGCATGCAATTGAGTCGTTCTGATGAAATAAACCAAAATTATACGTCTAATTATAGTTCTAAACATAATCCAGCTCAAAGTATAATTTTAGGGCAATTTTGCGGCCATATTTGATGCACTCTGCCACAAAATTCATAAAATTCTAACACGCTCCCGCCGTCGCGATACATGGGTTACGCTGCGATTTAAAAACTATTTATTTATAAAACAGAACGATGCGATACAATTCCATTTAGTGTACGAATGATTCAAAAAGATTCAATAAGGTGTATAAACGATTTGATTCTTCTTGTTACACCCCACAAGAACATAAGCATTACTTCCCGTGCATTGGCCATGAATTGATTAACGTGGACCCCGACTTAAAGGCCTACTGAAAGCCACTACTACCGACCACGCAGTCTGATAGTTTATATAAATGATGAAATCTTAACATTGAAACACATGCCAATACGGCCGGGTTAACTTATAAAGTGCATTTTTAAAATTCCCGCCACACTTCCGGTTGAAAAACTCCTTTGGATATGATTTATGCACGTGACTTCACAAAATCCACGGAAGTGGTTGGACCCCATCGAACCCGATACAGAAACCTCTTGTTTTCTTCGAAAAAATTCCACAGTATTCTGGACATCTGTGTTGGTGAATCTTTTGCAATTTGTTTAATGAACAATGGAGGCTGCAAAGAAGAACGTTGTAGGTGGGATCGATCGGTGTATTAGCGGCTAAGTACAATACTTACAGCAACACAACAAGGACTACTTACTACGCCTAGCCGATGCTTGCCGCCAAACCCACGGATGAAGTCCTTCGTCGCGCCGTCGAACGCTGGAACGCAGGTGAGCACGGCTGTTGATGGGAAGATGAGGGCTGGCTGGCGTAGGTGGAGCGCTAATGTTTTTATCATAGTTCTGTGAGGTCCGGTTGCTAAGTTGCTAAATTAGCCTTAGCGTCGTTAGCAACAGCATTGTTAAGCCTTACCAGGCTGAGAATTTTTAACCGTGTAGTTACATGTACATGGTTTAATAGTATTGTTGATCTTCTGTCTATCCTTCCAGTCAGGGGTTTATTTATTTTGTTTCTATCTTCATTTGAGAACGATGCTATCACGTTAGCTCAGTAGCTAAGTGTGTCACCGATGTATTGTCGTGGAGATAAAAGTCACTTTAAATGTCCATTTCGCGTTCTCGACTCTCATTTTCAAGAGGATATAGTATCCGAGGTGGTTTAAAATACAAATCCGTGATCCACAATAGAAAAAGGAGAGAGTGTGGAATCCAATGAGCCAGCTTGTACCTAAGTTACGGTCAGAGCGAAAAAAGATACGTCCATCACTGCCTCTCCAGTCCTTCACTGTAACGTTCCTCATCTACGAATCTTTCATCCTCGCTCAAATTAATGGGGTAATCGTCGCTTTGTCGCTCCGAATCTCTCGCTCCATTGTAAACAACGGGGAATTGTGAGGAATCCCAGCTCCTGTGACGTCACGCTACTTCCGGTACAGGCAAGGCTTTTTTATCAGCGAGCAAAAGTTGCGAACTTTATCGTCGATTTTCTCTACTAAATCCTTTCAGAAATTTTTTTTGGCAATATCGCGAAATGATCAAGTATGACACATAGAATGGATCTGCTATTCCCGTTTAAATACAAAAAATTCATTTCAGTTGGCCTTTAAACAAGTTGAAAAACTTATTCGGGTGTTACCATTTAGTGGTCAATTGTACGGAATATGTACTGTACTGTGCAATCTACTAATAAAAGCCTCAAGGCTCCTCCTCATGTTAGAGAATGAACAGTTAGGACCTTAGCACGAAGCGCACAGACTAGATCTGTCCAAGCTAAGTCTATGAGCATGAACTGATGAAAACTACTTGGGTGAGAGGCCAAACATCTTCTAAGACGATCAGTTGAATGCCTTGAGAATAACAATAACCTGATTAATGAGGACACCCATAGTCACATGCGTCTTCAAATGTAAAAAAAAAAAAAAAAAAGCACTTTCTATAAAAGTGACATACTTCAAGTACCGGTATTTTCCAATTTTTAAAACACTCATATATCCCCAAATTATTTTCTAAAGTAAAGAGGCAAACACATGAGTAAAGTCAAGTCAGTCCCTTCAAAGACGCCTACGGGTTCTAGCCAATGGCTTGATTGGGGGGCGGGACTTCCGGGAAAAGGATGGACAGTGACATGCCTGACTGGATGAAGTCCTTGGGCTCAAATACTAGTGTGGCCTCAATAGCCCTGCTGTAGTGTGTAGCATGCTGGGAATTATCTGTGCATGTGATGGAGGAATGCACAGTGCAGGGTTGAAATTCTACTGAATTTGCATTAAATCAGGTTGTTTTAGCTAATAATCATGCTGCAAGATCTAGCATGTCGCATTCAATGTTTATTCCCATTAATTTCCCATATATTCCCATTAATTCCCATGGAAAGTTTCCAACTTTGAACATTCCCGGAATTTTGCAACCCTAATTTTGACACACATGAAATGTTATTGTCAAAATGTCTTACAGGAATATTTTTTCAATGTTTTACTTGAATGCGCGTCATTTATTTGTTCCAAACTCTGTAACAGTTTTATCGAGAGTATGTTAACTTTGACATCTCGAACGATAACAACAGACATATTTTTGTGTGTGGTTGAAAAGTAAACAAACTTGCTTTGAACTTCCAAAGTCCGCCGAGGTCGTCGCTGCTCTCGAAGCAGGTGGGCATCAAGCCGTCGTCCAAACACGTCTTGACGCAGCTCAGACCCGACGGGCCGGCGCCAATCACTGCTACCTTGTGCACCATGGTGGAGCTGCAACAGCCAAAGTCATCCTCAATCATTTGTTGTACAGTATTATCTAACAATAGCTACCGTATTTTCCGGACCGTAGGGCGCACCGGATTATAAGGCGCACTGCTGATGAATGGTCTATTTTCGATCTTGTTTCATATACTGGAAAAGGCGCCCGGATTATAAGGCGCATTAAAGGAGTCATATTATTATTTTTTTTCTAAATGTAAATACTTCCTTGTGGTCTACATAACATGTAATGGTGGTTCTTTGGTCAAAATGTTGCATAGATGATGTTTTACAGATCATCTTCAAGTCGCTTTCTGACAGTCGCTTCAGGATGCGCCATTTTGTGGGCGGTCTTATTTACGTGGCTCACCTTCGACAGCGTCTTCTCCCCGTCATCTTTGTTGTAGTGGTGTAGCGTGCAAGGACGGGAGTGGAAGAAGTGTCAATAGATGGAGCTAACTGTTTTAATGACATTCAGACTTTACTTCAATAAATAACGGAGCAGCATCTATTCATTTGCCGTAAAAGTGTGTGAAAAACCTGTCCGACCGGAACTCTATAATAACTAAAGTTCCTTGGGTGAATAATGTAAACTCACTACACATATTTTAGTGCTTTCATGGCGAGTTTACTGACAATAAGTAGGAACTTTACACAACTTTATATTAGAAATGGCAACAGCAGAGGGTGAATGTCCCATAACAAGAAGATAGAGAAAATTAAGAAGCTTATCAACTACGGTGTCCGCACGGACTACAAAGGCAGATGCGCGCAACTTTTTCAGGAATTATGCAGATCCCAAATACAGATCAGCAGGTACCAGAAGGTAAGAAAAGTTGCTTTTGCATAATATTGCGAAACAAAACGCCAGATAATGTCTTACCTTATACACACACACACCATAATAATACTCCTATGTTGAAGCACAGTACAATCCATCAAGCGGTGCGGCTTCATAGCTTACCAAAGTCCTACTAAAACATTTTGATAGGTTTTTGAGCCCTGTGTGTATTGTTCTATATTTTCAATGGAACATATCAAAATGTTGGTGTTGTTTATTTGAGTCATATTTAGGGATGATGTTTGATAAGAAATTATCGAGTTCGAGTCTATTATCGAATCCTCTTATCGAACCGATTCCTTATCGATTCTCTTATCGAGTCCAGATAGGTTGTTGTATATGGAAAAAAACACACAATATTTGGTTTAACAAAAGCTCACTTTTAGTATATAAGAAAACAATTTAATCTAAAAAATAAATAAATATTGACTGTTACCCCCCCTAAAAAAATAAAATAAAATAAATAAATATTGACTGTTGTTACCCAAAGTATATTAAGTGGGATTTTTCAGAAAAACTAATATATAAAGTAACACAAAAACAACCTGTCTCTGTGATCACTATAGGTGTATAAATAATAATATAGTGTTAAATAAAATCAGTCCCTTGGGCACAAAACTGGAAATAATACAGCTCTCCAAAAAGTGCAATTCTGCTGCTATTTTACATAACTGTTTGTTATGATGCTTTGACATTTTTGCACTTTATTTCTTTATTGAAAGAAAATTCAATGAAGAGAAAAGTTGTTTGCAAATGTGGTTACAATGCTAAAAAAATGACAAGTTAAAGCCTTAAAAAGAAATACACTTTATTGAGTTAACATTATTTCTTTATAGGGGGAAAGATGTTATGAGCTAGGGAACATAACAACTACACTACCCATCATGCAACGGGAGTGACGAGCATGCGCAGTAGCCCCGAAAAGTGTTGTTGCATGTCGTCACCCGTGAAAGTAAACGTCAAGAACTCAGCCAACACGCCTCGTCTGCATTATTTATAATTAGACAGACAACACATATACAGTGTGATTTTGTTTTGTTTACAAGGAAAGAAAAACAAAAGTTGAAAAAGGGAGATCATGTTGTATATATATGTATGTGCTGCGGTTGCTTTAAGAACGTTGCGACAGCTGCCGTAAAGGAGGTGCGTTGCTAGCCTGGTTGCTATGTTTCCGGTGGGTTGTAAAAGTGTTCTTCATGTGTTTGTACCCTGCTCAAATCTCTCAGTAAAGTTATTCATTGGATTTTACCTTTTGTTTTGAACTTTATTACACCTTGGAGCGCTTTTTCCCGTCCATTTTTTTCCTGCTTTCGCTATCTGCGCCTAATGACTGAGCTACGTGACGTCATTTCTTGTGATGTCACACGGAGCATTTCTGGTCAGGACGGGATTCGTTCCGAGGGATTCGAATAAAGAACTAACTCTTTTTCTTTACTATAGTGGTCTCGATAACGGGTACCGGTTCTCAAAAAGGGGTTCGAGTCCGAGGACTCGGTTCTTTTCTTATCGAACAACCGGGAAAACCGTTTTCGAGTATCATCCCTAGTCATATTGCAGTCTACACCTATCTATTGTGTGTGACTGCCATTATATTGCAGTCTACAAGTATCTCTTATGTTTGACTATCATCTTCTGGTCACACTTATCATTTCACCATGTACCAAATAAAATAGCTTTGGGGTCAAAACCACAATTATTCCTTACATTAGGCGCACCGGGTTATAAGGCACACTGTCGAGTTTTGATTTAAAAAAAAAAAGAAAGATTTTATGTGCGCCTTATAGTCCGGAAAATACGGTACTTCTCATTTTCAAGAACAGAATGCATTTTTTATACTTGTTTAATCCATCCATCCATCCATTTTCTACCGCTTGTCCCTTTTGGGGTCGCGAGGGGTGCTGGAGCCTATACTTCAATTTAATTTGATGCATGTTTATCCTTAGAAATTAGAAATATTTTTTGTGTGCAAAATAATAACAAAATTTAAATATATGATCTTGTCACATTTCCGACAGTAATACATTAGTTTACCAGCCCAACGTAAAAACCGTGCTCCATGGTGGACAAAGAGAATATCTGGGGGAAATGTGCAATTACATTCTTATAAGTGAAAGAGAAGGAAGGGGGTAGGAATATATTTGCGGTAATATTTTATATGAAGAGCTCTGTTTATTAATTGACATTTTATATGCGCTTCTTCACACAAAATGGGGGCCCCCCACAGATCGGAGACCTATTTTTTTGTTGTTGTACTTTTGGTTCAATATGGCTCTTTCAACATTTTGGGTTGCCGACCCCTGGCATGAATATGACTTATTCAAGAAACAACATAAACAAAAGCCTTCTATCTGCAAGAATACTCTCACGATACTGGCAAAAGACCCAAAAGTAAATATTTTGATATCATCTTGGTTTTTTTGTTCGTTTTACAAAATGACCTTAAAAGGGTTGTTTGCAACAAATTACACAGATGCCTAGGGGGCGCTTACTTTTCAAAGTAATGTACACAGTACATCTCGCCTCTCCCTCTTACGGCTTTTAGGACTGTAAGCAAGTCGCAAACAGATCCTTTAAGGTTGTAAACTATTTAAAAAAAATTTTTTATGGTCTAGCTATGAAAACATTCCATTTCTAATCAAAAATTCCCATTTTGCAGAAATACATTTACCACAATCGGGTTCGGAACTGATAAATGAGTTTTTTTTTTATGTATTATAATATTCTGAGAAAAAAAATTATAAGAATATAATTTTTTTTGAGAAAATGTCTTACAGTTACAGCAAAAACACAGTTAATGTTATCACATTGAAATAAGACTGTAATGAGAATAAAACTTTTTTTTTTTTAATAGGATTTTACTCGCAATATTACAAAAAAGCAAATATGGTGTTATGGAATTGTTTTTATCTTGAGTAAAAATACATATTTTAATGCAGTATATAAAGTATTGCATACATTTCAATATTCCAAAAAAAAGACAATACATTGAAAATAAAGTACTTGTGAAAAAATTCCTTAAATTACAATAAAAAATCAGCAAATGATAATTTTCGTTTACAGTAAGAAATTGGTCAAATTACCATCTAAAAAGCAAACCTTTTGTAACCGAAATGTAATGATATTGATATTGATCCAGAATATATGGTACGCAGTGTTGGGTTAGTTACTGAAAACCAGTAACTAGTTACAATTACTAGTTACTTTATTTCAAAAGTAACTCAGTTACTTACACCAAAAAGTAATGCGTTACTGTGAAAAGTAACTATTTAGTTACTTCTTTCCCCCCCCCCTTTTTTTAAGGCTCCCATTAATGCCCTTTTAGCCTTCATTTCAGTACTGTTATTGCACTGGAGAATAATACAATCTTTTGATCAACTTGACATGCATTTGCATCACTGAACTCAGAAAGCAATGTGCTCTACATACAACACACAAACAATGTGCTCTACATACAACACACAAACAATGTGGTCTACATACAACACACAAACAATGTGGTCTACATACAACACACAAAGACAAAGATATGTTTCAAAGGGCCAATTTATTTCAGGCCAGAAAAAATTGACAAAACTATTTTAAATAGCTGCAACATAATGGCACTTTAACTTTAACTCTAGGTAGATAGGATCTTTGATCCAAGACACAACTTACATTTAACTAAAATGTTATTTTCTTTGTGCTCGACAAAAGAAAAGTATTGAGAATGTCTCCATGTTAAAAAACTCGACTTCTGACTTCGCCATGATGTCTTGTTAGTTGTTATGAGAGTAGCGTATGTGTGTGTGTGTGTGTGTGTGGCCCTTTAAGATATGACAGCATGAGAGGTGAGTGACGTAGGTGAGTGAGTGGGCGAGAGAGGTGAGGGAGCGGCGACAGTGAGTGCATGTAGGTGCTCTAGCTTGGTGGATGGCTGCGTGCAATAAAGTCACAAAGTTGCAACAAACCGCCGGGCTCATCATTCACCCTCAGCTGTAAAGACCCTCTTCCGGGTAAAGTGAAGGTTGTTAGACCCGAAGTACGGCTCTGGAGGAACGTCTCCCCTGCGGGGAGGCGTGCTTTCTGTGGGTGGGGGAAAGCACGCCTCTTCTTTTCCACCGCAGCGCTCCAATAAAACACACTCAGATCTTCAGTTTCTAGCCGATACTACATACAAATAACGTAAAATAACGCAGTAACGCATCATGCAGTAACGGTAACTGAGTTACTGTATATAAAAAAATAATGCGTTAGATTACTAGTTACCGCCGAAACTAACGGCGTTACAGTAACGCGTTACTTAGTAACGCGTTAGTCCCAACACTGATGGTACGTAACAAACAAAACATTGATAAAACGTAGATTATACATACCGTATTTTCTGGACCGTATCGACTACGGCATTGGCACGGACTACAGTGGCGGACACGCGCACATTTTCAGGGCTTATACAGATCTTAAATAACACATCAGCAGGTACCAGAAGGTAAGAACAGTTAGTTTTGCATAATATTGTGAAACAAAACGCCAGATAATATGTCTGCTAATGGGTGCCATTAGCAGACATATTAGTAGTCAAAGATACTCGTATCTTTGACTACGGTAGCAGTAATGAGCCGACAATCCATCAAGCGGTGCGGCTTCAAAGTCATGCTAAAACATTTCCACAGATTTTTGAGTGTAATGTTCTTTATTCTCAATGGAACATTTAAAGTGTTGGTGTTGTTTACTGGCATCATATTGCAGTCTACACGTATCTCTTATATGTGACTGGTCACACTTATCATTACGTCATGTACCAAATAAAATTGCTTCGAAGTCGGTAAGCACAACCAGAATTATTCCGTACATTAGGCGCACCGAATTCAGCGAGTTTTCTCGTTGTTTGAATGTCTTGTGCCTGCTGGGAGTACTCTCATACACACAAACACACACACTGGCCGGTTGTAACATAGCAACATAGCATGAAGTTCACAGGTACATTCTTGCCTTTTACGCCAAGTAACACATGTACTTACATGCTGACAACGCCAGCTGTGACGTGACAGATCGCTCCAGGTCGCCATTTTTGCAGCAAATTCATGTGTGGCTTAGTGGTGTGATGTTGGCAAACGAGTTCTGTCTCTTGAACAATTCTTAATAGTCAACCTTAAGCAGCCTTGCATAGTTCGTATCTATTCAAACTCGTTCAGCCACTTTGCAGGGGCGGAGCTTCCCTTGGGGCACGAATTTCATTGGCTGTTGACGCTGTCAGTCAAGCAGTTGCTACCCTCTCTTCTGTCATTCAAAAATAAAACACTATTTGTTTTTAATCATGAGAAAAGTTTGTTTAAAACAAAAGGGGGCTTTTAATTTGAAGTTTTACAAACAGGAGGCAGGTAAGACACTCCCATGGAGCCTCGGGTTATTAACAGGGTGAGCAAATGAAGTCACGCATTTTCTTTACTTTTCACACGTCCCGCAAATTGAGACGTTGTCCCGCATTGCTCTTAGTCGGTCTCTCGTTTTGTAAATGCGTGTTTTGGTAAGTAATATGGCGGGTATCGGGTGGAAGGCACCGTGTGTGTGTGGAGAAAGCAGGGAGGGGCGGCCTGTTTAGTCATAATTATGAGCTAAAAAGTCGAAATTATGGGATCAACATTATGAAATAAGACAAAATTATGTGACCAAAAATTCGTAACTATGAAATAAAAAGTAATTAAGTTAAAATTACGAGATAAAAAAGTCATAATTATCAGACAAACAATTATAATTAGGAGATGAAAAGTCAAAATTATGAGATAAGTCATAATTATGAGATCAAAATTATGAAAAAAGACTCAATTATGAGACCAACCATTCGTAACTATGAAATAAAAAGTCATTAAGTTAAGTAGATTAAGAAATAAAAAGCAGAAATAATTAGATAAAGATGAAATTGAGATGAAAAAAGGCATAATTATGAGATAAAAAGTCCACATTATGAGAAAAGAGTCATAATTATGAGACCAAAAATGTGTAACTATGAAATCAAAAGTCATTAAGTTAAAAATAATGACACAAACAGTTATATTTAGGAGATGAAAAGTCAAAATTATGGGATAAGTCATAATTATGAGATCAAAATGATGAAATAAGACTCGATTATGAGACCCAAAAGGGACAAGCGGTTGAAAAATGGATGGATGGATGAGACCAAAATTTCGTAACTATGAAATAAAAAGTCATTAAGTTTAATAAATTAAGAAATATAAAGCAGAAATTATGAGATAAAGTTGAAATTGAGATCAAAAATTCATAACTATGAAATAAAAAGTCATTAAGTTAAAATTACGAGATAAAAAAGTCATAATTATGAGACAAACGGTTATTATTATGAGATAAAAAGCAGAAATTATGAGATAAGAAAGTTGAAATTGCGTAAAAAAAAAAGGCCCAATTATGAGAAAAAAAGTCAAAATTATGAGAAAAGAGCAATAGTTATGAGATCAAAAATTCGTAACTATGAAATTAAAAGTCATCAAGTTAAAATTACGAGATAAAAAAGTCATAATTATGAGACAGTTATAATTATGAGATGAAAAGTAAAAATTATGGGAAAAGGTACCGGGCCGCACAAGAAATGTAAAATGATTTTCACCCTCTTCATGACTAATTTGGCATACTGTTGTCACGTGGTTACAGGTTCACTGAGTGTGTGTTTCACACAGGTCACACACCGTAACTGGCTCCATGCGGTTGCAGTTCATATTGTGCCAGATCTCAGAACAGCAGGGTGCCCCAGAGAGTCGAGACCATATCACTGCTGCCCGTCAACCTCTGCCCGGGCTATGGGCAAATAGTCAAGACCTCAACGCTGGACCAGGCCGGATATGAGCAGCAGTAAGACGCACAACAACGGCTGGGAAGATGGAGGAAGGCTACATCAAAGATGGGTCACCAATCATCTTGGTCTCCATGCCAAGGTACCTTGGCCCGTTTGATGCCAAAGACTGTGGAAGCTGACCTTGCATCAACGTTAAACGATTCTACGCACTCCCCAGTGGACAATGAATACAGGGAATACGGGATTGTTATTCTGCACTGAAGGACCCTTTCACGTGAGTACAATCATTACTTGCCTGTTAATTTCGTGAGCCGGAAAACCCTTCAGACAAAATGAACAGAGCTGAAGTCATTATGTAATGAGAAAAACCTCAAATGCTAAGACTAATAATGAACAAAAACACAAAGATCTGTCTTCAAATATATGAATAACATTTATTCAGTCTTTATTGGACTATTTCATGACACATTTGATTATGACGTCATGTTCATACGCTCCCCCCGCCTTCGGGACCTCACCATGCAAGTAGAGAATATTATATATAGGTATATTTTTCCTAACATAATGAATAATCGTGATTAATATTTGCGATTTCAATATTGATAAAATAATTGAGGTTATTGCTTTGGCAATAGTCATAACCCTAGTTTTGATCCATTACGCTTGCTAGCATACATTAGGTATGTCATTAGTGTTCATTAGCCATCGAGTGTGGTCCTGCTGTTTCAAAACAGGTTCTCCAAACAAGTCTAAGGTTTTTATGTCAAATATCTCTGAGAGGTCCAACACACCGAATATGGGTTAGCACCTGTGATTTCTGCTGATGAAGTCCATAAATTATTATGGTTGACTTTGACCTGTTGAAATGATTGACAGCATGTAAAGCAAGTAAATTAGTGGCTTAAATGGTCAGGATGTTTGACGTTCATTCAGACTTTTTGGAGATTCAGTTTGGCCATCAAGTTGGGAACGACAGATGGGTCTCGAACTTGAACGTAGAAGACTACGGCTCCTCCGGCAATGAGGGCCAGGCTCAACTTGAACAGGCGACTGGAGCCGGAGCCGTTTTGTTCCTGTTCCTTCACCTGGAAACAAACAGGAAGTCATTATCTAGACCGAGGGTCAGCACAAAGAGTGACGCGATTGATGGCCGACCTTCCTGGTCTTTAGGGGCTCGAACAAGCGGTCAAACTGTGTGAAGATGGCCTGCCGGGCGCCCTCCCACTTGCCGGGCCCAGTCAGGCGGTATTGATAGGCGGTGAGGGGCCCCCACAGGACCTTTTTGAAGAGCGAGTAGTCGGTGAAGAGGAGCCACAGCAGGCTGGGTCGCGCTCCGATCGTTCCGGCCAGGTCGTCCATGTAGGACACAAAGTCTACCTGGAGCGGCGTCAGCTTGGACACGATGTAACTGCGTCAAGAAAGGTAGACATCAAATGTCTAAATCGGGAACTTTTGTTGTAAAATTTGATCAAGTGAACCTTTTGTTGATGTCCTTGGTATCCTGCTCTACAGCTTTGATCATGGCCTGGTTTGAAGGCAACTTTAGGTGTCCTAAAACACAAAAGACAATTGAACACCTTTAGTGGGATTTCATGCAGCTGGTGTGACCTTCAAACATGTACTCGGACAGCCACAACCGGGCGGAGAAGGTGTTTACCGTTAAAGTTTTTTGACCAGCTCACCTTTGAAGACCTGCGAGACCCAACGGCCCTGCATTTCGGCCTGTGGCATGATGGCTCCGAGGGCGTGGATAAAACCCACCACGGCCAGGGTGGGGTGCTCCAGGTTGGGTGGAAAGACGTGCTTGTAGAGACCGACGCGGTGCTCCGACTTGTACAGAGCGCCGCTGGGCAAGTACGGGAAGTCGTAATTATACCCCGTGGCGAACACGATGGTGTCCACCTGAAACGAAGACGGACGGCGAGGTTAGAGACTTGGCGTCAAAGGCCGAGCTCCTCAAAGTTCCGACCTTCTCTACAACGCTACCGTCCTCAAAGAGCACAGAGGAGCCACGGATCTCCTTGACGTTGGGCTTGATGACGACGGAGCCGGAGAGAATCTTAAAAGGCAGGTCGTCGTTGATCACTGGGACTTGACTGAAGAGCCTGAGGAGGAATTGGAACTGAAAGATCGGTCGCCATTTTACATTGTTTCATATACTTTGATCTGCCGTTTCTCCCTGTCCTTTCTCTGCTCTGTGAAACAGCGAAGCATTCGGCCTTTTTATTGTGCCCCATAAATTCCGCCTATAGTAACCATAGGCTTATCTGCACAGTTAGCAAGCTAAAATGTAATTTTTTTTATATTATACGTTGTTTAATGTTACAAAAACAAATTTCTTTTACAAGAAAAAAGTAGCCTTATTACAAGAAAATAACTATTTTGAGAATAATGTGATTGTGTTTCTAGGAAAAGGTTTTTAAAAATGTACCACATTAAACCTGTAATGTTATGAGGAATTAATTCAATTTTATGCAAATAAATCGGTAAAGCTACAACAAAAAATATGACAAAAATGTATTACCATATTTGTATAATGAAAATAATAAAATGAAAGAATAATTGCAAAAATATATTTGTTTTACATAAAAAGTTGCAATATTTTGTATTCATAGTTTAACAATAAAGTCATCATATTTTCTCGAAAAATATTTTTTTACAAATTTGAACAAAATGGCATTTTACCAAATTAAATATGAATGTTATATCATGAAAAAAAATATTTTTTTTGCAAATAATATGGTCCAATTTAAAAACAAGTAAAAATACTAATATTTCTAAAATACTCATTATTTTTAAATTTAAATGATTTTTTAATTTTACAAGATACAATTTGTAATCTGAGGAAAAAAATGACGTGTTTATGCACAGAAAAAAAAAAAAAAAAAAAGTTATAATATACAGTATTTGTACGAATTATATATTAAAACATTCTTACAAAAACTCATTTGTTTTACACTTGAAAAATAATCAAAATGACCAAAAAATAATATGTAATATTTTGAGGGTAAAGTCATTGTGTGTCAAAGAAAAAGTTGGAAAACTGCTGCTGTTACCAAATAAAAATAAAAATATTTTGAGCAAAAAAAAAGAAATTTTTGGCAAATCGGTAATATCACGACAAAATATGACTGAGAATGTATTTTGAGAATATTAAATAAAATGACAAAAAAGTCAGGATTGACAACCACCTGACAACAAGAAAATAAAATTAAAATAAAGTCATAATTTTACTAGGAAAAAGGTAAAAGTAATTTATGTAATGAATTTATTACAAAACGTCATAACCTTGTGACAAAAAATTGATTGAGAGAAAAATAATAATTAGGTAAATGTTGTACGTCACAAATAGTAATATTATTTGCCAGAAAAATAAGTAAAACTATAAGAAAAAAATGTGTAGCATCAGATTTGTTTCATTTTATTTTAATGGGATTTTTATTTATTTTACAAGCTGTATATTGTTTTTAAAAAGTCAGAATTTTACATGAATTAATTTATATTGTTGTGTGGCGGCATCAGTGGCGTAAAGACAGGCTACCTGTGGTTGGGCTTGAGGGCGTACATGGTGTGGTCATACATGGCGTTGAGTTTCTTCTCGCCAAACCAGTTGAAGAATTTCATTGGGAAGAGTTGGAACAAAATGTGGACAAAGCGCGTGTTGTACTTCATGTCCACTGGCAAGCCGTCGTCCGACACCTGCCTGATGACCCAGGCGCCACGGCGTGTGCTCATGTACACCTGATGGACCACAAGGAGGAAGACGTAGATGTCAGCATGACGTTAGGGAAGAGGAAGAAGAAAGAATGAGCTCCTGACTTGCTCTGCAAACTTGCTGCTCTCCACCGCGATGTCGCTGCCTGAGTTCCCGATGCCGACCACCACCACTCGCTTGCCGTGCATGTCCTCAGGACCCTTGTAGTCCCAGCTGTGCAGGTATCGTCCCGGGAAGCTCTCGATTCCTGCAGCACAATATCAACGTCAGGGAAGCTGGAGCCTATCCTAGCTGACTATGTTGTCCGTTGTAATATTCGGAGTAAATAGTATTATTACAAACTAAACCGGAAAAAACTAATTTGGAGCAAAAATGTACATCATGAGAAAAAAATACTATTTTTTATTACAGTATATATGATATATATTTTGCAATATTATTTTATTTTCAACTAAAGGTTTGAGGATTGTGTACTAATTTTGTAAGAAAAAAGTCCTAAATTGCAATTAACGTTATTAAATCTGCATAATTATTACTTTTACATGAATAATTTGGTAATATTATTTATACAAATAAAAAAAAAGCAAATTCTTTGGATCAAAAATGTTCATAATGGGCAAAATTATCATTTATTTTTTTTTTTTAATCCAGTGTTTACAATATACAGTGCATCCGGAAAGTATTCACATCACTTTACTTTTCCCACATTTTGTTATGTTGTATATAACCTTATTCCAAAATGGAATAAAACCATTTTTTTCCTCAATACCCCATAATGATTTTTTTTTACTTTGAATGTTAATTAAAACTAAAAAAAATCACATGTACATAAGTATTCACAGCTTTTGCTCAATACTTCAGTGTTTCCCATAAACTGCCAAGATACCTGTGGCGGTGGGGGCGTGACTATGGGCGTGGTCACCATGACATCATCGAGTAATTTGCATAATTTACTACAATGATATGATTTTCTCTAAAAAGGCTAAAAAAATGCATACTTACTAATTAATAATTACAGTTTTGTTTTAAACGTCCATCCATCCATCCATCCATCCATCCATCCATTTTACAATATAATTACAACACTTTATGTACATATTTATATACAGATTTGAACAATAAGTTATTCACTGAAATATATTTATTAATTGTGGTTCTTACAAAAAATATATCTTATAAAATATAAAAGCTAAAATGTCTCTTAAAGCTCTGCCCCTTTAATTAGTGCATACTAAATAATTTAACTTTAGCCTACTACTACAACCATATTATTTACCAGCAACATAAAGTGAAACAGAGGCAGAGGTGTCCTGCCACAGTCAGTAACAAATAAACAGAAAACAGTAGTGGTCAAATACAAATAAGGCAACAAGAGAAGTATCCTACACTTCTCTTTTGTAAAGTAAATCTGAACAGCCTATATGGGCATCTACATCAACTACCTGTATATGATTTGCCTGAGAAGCTGGAAACGACAAAAAAAAAAAAAAAAAAAAAATTTTTTTTTTTTTTTTTTTTGTGGCGGACGTACTTCTTTTGTAAAAGAATGTGTGGGAAACACTGTACTTTGTTGATGCACATTTGGCAGGAATTACAGCCTCATGTATTTAAATAAATACAAACCCCAAAACCAGTGAAGTTGTCACGTTGTTTAAATGGTAAATAAAAACAGAATACAATGATTTGCAAATCCTTTTCAACCTATATTCAATTCAATAGACTGCAAAGACAAGATACTTAATGTTCGAACTGGTAAAATTATTTTTTTTGCAAATATTAGTTCATTTGGAATTTGATGCCTGCAACATGTTTCAAAAAAGCTGGCACAAGTGGCTAAAACGACTGAGAATGTTGAGGTATGCTCATCAAACACTTATTTGGAACATCCCACAGGTGAACAGGCTAATTGGGAACAGGTGGGTGCCATGATTGAGTATAAAAGCAGCTTCCATGAAATGCTCAGTCATTCACAAACAAGGATGGGGCGAGGGCCACCACTTTGTCAACAAATGCGTGAGCAAATGGTGCAACAGTTTAAGAACGACCTTTGTCATCCGTAATATCTGTAATATCATCAAAAGGTTCCGAGAATCTGGAGAAATCCCTGCACGTAAGCGGCAAGGCCGAAAATCAACACAGTGGTAAAAATGCTCCTGTGCCAACTTTTTTGCAATGTGTTGCTACCATCAAATTCTAAGTCAATGATTATTTGCCAAAAAAAATGGAAGTTTCTCAGTTGGAACATTAAGTATCTTGTCTTTGCAGTCTATTCAATTGAATATAAGTTGAAAAGGATTTGCAAATCATTGTATTCTGTTTTTATTTACCATTTACACAACGTGCCAACTTCACTGGTTGTGGGTTTTGTAGAAAAAAACACAATGAAATTTCAAATATTGCAAACATTTTGAATTTTACAAGAACAAAATATAATATACACTACCGTTCAAAAGTTTGGGGTCACGTTGAAATGTCCTTATTTTTGAAGGAAAAGCACTCTACTTTTCAATGAAGATAACTTTAAACTAGTCTTAACTTTAAAGAAATACACTCTATACATTGCTAATGTGGTAAATGACTATTCTAGCTGCAAATGTCTGGTTTTTGGTGCAATATCTACATAGGTGTATAGAGGCCCATTTCCAGAAACTATCACTCCAGTGTTCTAATGGTACAATGTGTTTGCTCATTGGCTCAGAAGGCTAATTGATGATTAGAAAACCCTTGTGCAATCATGTTCACACATCTGAAAACAGTTTAGCTCGTTACAGAAGCTACAAAACTGACCTTCCTTTGAGCAGATTGAGTTTCTGGAGCATCACATTTGTGGGGTCAATTAAACGCTCAAAATGGCCAGAAAAAGAGAACTTTCATCTGAAACTCGACAGTCTATTCTTGTTCTTAGAAATGAAGGCTATTCCACAAAATTGTTTGGGTGACCCCAAACTTTTGAACGGTAGTGTATATATGTGTATATATATTATAATATATATAATATATATGACAAAACAATAACAAAAATAGTAATTCAAAGAAAAAGTATGTAATTTAGAAATAAAATATTAGAATACAATACAAATATATAATTAATAAATAAATAAAATTATGTATTTTTAGAAGAATAGTGAGTATTTGCCAGATAGATATAGAGCGTGTAGAACCTGGGAAGTCCTGTAGGGGCAGGTTGGGGTAAGTGTAATGTCCTGAGCAGCAGATAACAGCATCAAAGACGTGCGTCTCTTCCTTTCCGTCCCTTCTCTCTGTCAACACTTCCCATTGACCCGTGCGGGAATAATCGGCTTTCTGTCTGACGCTCTTAACCAAGGTCTAGAAGAAGGGAAGGACTGTGTGTCATCCATCAAACATAATTGTGTTATTTTTTTAAAGTGCATGTCTCACCCGGAAGTGTATGTGCGGCAGCAGCTTGAAGTGCTCGGCGTACATACGGAAGTATATGAGTATTTTGGAGTGGTGCATGTAGTTTGGGTAGTCGGCCGGGATGGGGAAGTCGCTGTAGCACAACATCTCCTTGGAGATGTTGATGGTCAGGGAGCGGTAGATGCTGGCACGGTTGGGCTCCGACACCTCCTGCAGGGAAGATGGTTGACTTACATGTCAATACATCCCACCAGACTTCAGCTCCGTGAGCATCGAACACCACTGAAGATTTATTCCACGGATAAACATAACTAGTGATGTCTGTCAGATGACTTAATTTTGTCATCAGAATAGTCACACTCTAGCATTTGATGAATCGCGAATAATCATAATGTGCTATAGCTTTGGAGATGTGCGATGCCACTGATTTTGTTTCCGGTCTTAAACCGATACTTTGCGCAAATATCTGGTACAAGTTAAAAAGTACCGTATTTTTCGGACTATAAGTCGCAGTTTTTTTCATAGTATGGCCGGGGGTGCGACTTATACTCAGGAACGACTTATGTGTGAAATTATTAACACATTACCGTAAAATATCAAATAATATTATTTAGCTCATTCACGTAAGAGACTAGACGTATAAGATTTCATGGGATTTAGCGATTAGGAGTGACAGATTGTTTGCTAAACGTATAGCATGTTCTATATGTTATAGTTATTTGAATGACTCTTACCATAATATGTTACGTTAACATACCAGGCACATTCTCAGTTGGTTATTTATGCCTCATATAACGTACACTTATTCAGCCTGTTGTTCACTATTCTTTATTTATTTGAAATTGCCTTTCAAATGTCTATTCTTGGTGTTGGGTTTTATCAAATACATTTCCCCCAAAAATGCGACTTATATGTTTTTTTCCTTCTTTATTATGCATTTTCGGCCGGTGCGACTTATACTCCGTAGCGACTTATACTCCGAGAAATACGGTAGTGTATTTTATTCATCGTTACTCTTGTTTTTAGACCCATCTCAAAGTAGCCATTTTTATCCAAGGTCCTAGAGATGGTTGTTCATGATCAACTTCTTTTTTCATCTTAACTCAAATGATATTGGGGAAACATTTCAGTCTTGTTTTAAATCGCAGTATAGCACAGGAAGTGCTCTTTTAAGAGTTTTTAATGACTTTTTGATTGATTGATTGAAACTTTTATTAGTTGATAGCACAGTACAGTACATATTCCGTACAATTGACCACTAAATGATAACACCCGAATACGTTTTTCAAGTCGGGGTCCACGTTAATCAATTCACGGTAAACCATGTCAATCTGCAGTTCTTGTGCTTTTAGATCTGGCTGCTGCTTTTGAGACAGTAGACCACAGCATTCTTTTAACTACCGTATTTTTCGGACCAAAAGGCGCACTTAAAATCCTTTAATTTTCTCAAAAATCGACAGTGCGTTTATAACCCGGTGCGCCTAATGTACGACATAATTGTGGTTGTGCTTACCGACCTCGAAGCAATTTTATTTGGTACATGGTGTAGTGATAAGTGCGACCAGTAGATGGCAGTCAAACATAAGGGATACGTGTAGATTGCAATATGATGGCAGTAAACAACACCAAAACATGATAGAGGAAAATAAGAAGCTTATCGACTACGGTGTCGGCACGAACTACAAAGGCGGACCCGCGCACATTTTCAGGACTTATGCAGATCCCAAATACAGATCAGCAGGTACCAGAAGGTAAGAAAAGTCCCTTTTGCATAATCTTGCGAAAAACAAAACGCCAGATAGTATGTCTTACCTTATACACACACCATAATAATACTCGTATGTTGAAGCACAGTACAATCCATCAAGCGGTGTGGCTTCATAGCTTACCAAAGTCCTAGTAAAACATTTTGATAGATTTTTGAGCGCTGTGTGTAATGTTCTATATTTTCAATGGAACATATACAATTTTGGTGTGACTGCCATCTACTGGTCACACTTATCATTTCACCATGTACCAAATAAAATAGCTTCGAGGTCGGTAAGCACAACCAAAATTATTCCGTACATTAGGCGCACCGGGTTATAAGGCACACTGTTGAGTTTTGAGAAAATGAAAGGATTTTAAGTGCGCCTTATAGTCCGAAAAATAAGGTAGGTTGAAAACATATTTGTACTCCCTGGCGTTCAAATCCAGTGAGGCAGGATATTTTGGATGTTTTTATTTCTTGTTTTATATTTTTAGGTGATACATTCTGCACTTCGTTTAAGGTATGTTTTACTATTGTATTATTTTCAGCCTTCTGTATTACAAAGTAAATGTGACACTATGTGCCCTTTTTTTTGTTTCAAATTGTTTCTTATGTCTGTACAGCACTTCGGCCAACTGGGGTTTGTCACAGCGGGTCGCATGTTATAGCGCGGATCGTTTTCCCAGGATGCAGACGGAACTCCGGAAGCAATGTGCAGGTAAGACAATTGATTTATTTACCATAAATCAGTCAAAATCCCAAAATACAGGAAAATGCAAACAAACACAAGAAAAGCGTGCCGATTGCACGGGAAGCTAAGGAAATAGCTAACAGGAAGAATTAGCATTGAATCAGGAATTAAATAGTATACCCATGTAACTTGTTGCATAGAGCGAACAAGACAGCCAGACTGAGTGTGGCGAAAAGCAGGAATAAGTAGCTCTCTGATTAGTGCCCGGAAGCAGGTGAGCGTCCCGAACACTAATCGGAGGCAGGTGAAACTAATCAGCACCCATGGCAACCAAGAACACACAAACCCAGGGGCGCTGAAACAGAACTAAGTTAGTCTTTAACTAAACAAAACATGATCCGGGCAACGGATCATGACAGGGTTGTTTTTAAACGAGCTACATAAATAAATAAACTGAACTGAACTGAACTTGTGGAATCATCTTCAAACGATATGAAATTGCAGGGTGAAAAAAATGATGGGGTTATACTGAACTGAATGTGTAATCCTTATTTATATCTAATTTTGTATGTAGTGTGTCTGAATAGCTCGCAATAAAAGGATACATACACTTGCTGTTTGATAAAAACTTTTTGACACTGAAACCTTTTTGCATACACAATGGAATTAAAACGGAGCAAAAATAATACGAGCGCATTTCTTTCTGAGGAAGTTCGTTGTTGTTATTGACGCCCGATTGCAGCTGAGATAGGCTCCAGCACCCCCCGCGACTCCAAAAGGGATAAGCGGTAGAAAATGGATGGATGGATAGTTCACCTCACAGAATGTATTATTTACTTATATCGGCAGTTTTCCTGTCCTTGCTTTCAAATGGACAAACATTTATTATAGGTATTATTTTGTAACAGCTTATTGAGCAGCATAGGAACAGTACAAATCAATATTTGTGACCTGTGCTGGCAAAATGAGTCACAATGAGGAAATTTTAAAAACTGAGTTATTGTTATTTACACATTCTCCATCTAAAGACCTTCAAAATGATATATGGTTTGTTGGAATCGGACAGAAAATGACCGAGTTACATCCGATTGAAGTCGACCAAGTTTGAGGGTCCGTTTTGAGAAAAACCAGCTTAAAGTTTACTGTTCCAGAACAGAATGTTCCAAAACAAAACTCCATTGCAACCATACCTTAAAAGTCCTTGTAGCAACACCAAAATTGGTACAATTAAAGTCAAATCCCATGTCTAAAGGAAAAATATATATTCAACTCTATTGAAAACGGTTATGTACAAAAATTTCAACACTGTTATGTCACAGTTTTTTTGTTCACTGGTCAGTTTGTCAGCTGGTCAGCTGTCCGTAATATTCCTGACCAGCAGCACTAAGAAGATTCGCCGACTGCAGTGAATTTAGCGCACTTGCAACCGCCTGTGTACCCTCTCCACCTTCTAAATCCATTACGGAATGTAAAACAGTCTAACTTATCCACAAAAATAATAATTAAATGTTCGAAAATCACCTTTTTTCACCGCGCGGGGTGATACAACCAATGAGGGTACGCCTCACAGCGACCGGTGTTCCGGTTAGCAACAAGCCGGATTTGTTTACGTCGGGACAGGTTTAAAAACTCTAATTATATTGGTTTAGAATGGCGTCATGGGGAATTCCATGCTCATTTTTAGAAAGTACGTAAACTTGGCGTCACAATGATACCAAATATGGCTAGGGGGATTCCCCCTTATTGCCGCGAGTGAGCGTTGAAAACACTGGATTTTCTCAAGGAATTTTAACACAAAGGACTAATTTCTGAAGACATACCTCGTACAAAACCTTCAAATAAAGGTGATTTAAGATGTTTTCTTGCTATTTCGATGATTGGGATCGCTAGATTGTGGCTTTATGGACTCATTTTTGTGAAAATCTCAATTTCAACCAAGATACATTTTTTTTCACTTATTTGCCTGTAGGTCAAAATTAGCCTGTGCATATTCCGACTCATTTTGCCAGCACGGGTCACATTTATGAAGGGATTTAAAAGCCAATGGCTTAATTAGAGCCAATCTAAATAGTAATCTTTAAGTCAACTAGTCAACTATCAGAGCACTTGTTAGTTGCAGTCCTGGTAACTGGTAAAATAAACCTAGTTGTCAGATTGAAACTGGTCAAACTAGTCAAACGACTGCAACACATCTTTCCGTAGTGGCACAATCATTAAATAGTGGCACAATCATTAAATGGCGATCATCAGTTCTGGGAAGGACCCGATTGCTATGGAAAATTCCTTCTACGTTACTGACAAAAAAGCACATTAAAATACAACCTTAATTTTCTATTAAGGGAAGGGTTTCGATCATCATATCATTGTGAAAACAGGCAGGATGTGAGTCAGGGCTCATCCCCATTCATCATATCGCGGGGGAGTAAAATAATTCTCACCCCCATTCATTATAGTGCGTTGTCATTGTACAGCAACATACACAACAAAACTGAATTGAATTGAATTGCTACAAGTCAACCTTAGCTTCCCGATTTTACACTGTTTAAAGTAGCAGTGGAAAAACAAGTTGATTTTATATGCTTATTTGTGTTTCATTGTATCCATTTTACCATATCCAATTGTATTGACAATCCGCAAAGTATGTGAAAATACCATTGAAAACATCAAAAAATGCCACAAATCAGCCATTTTAAATATTCCGCTCCGAATACCTTCAGTAATTTCTGTAGATGGGAACGCTTCTGCACTCTGGCCATATTATTAGATCAGTCATACTGGAAATACGCAAAAATTAGAGAGAGATGTGCTGTCATTCACAATCCTTATATAAGACGTGAACACATGTGTTTTTCTTTTTTTATGCATTCTAAGTCGTAAATAAATAAAGACATAAATAGTCTGTCAATGGGGGCTCCCTATTCTGCCCACAAAACTCTCTAAATAACCATCCAAAACTCGCCAACAATACTCTATTTACATATCGTGACCTGACTATTACCCAAACATTAGCGATGTTGTTATTATAAGCGCTAACCCTGTCAAATGATTCTGCGGCAGTTTGGAGAGGTCTAAGGGCCCTTACGAACTATAAGCCCAAATCCCCCCAGGCCCTGAATGACCGGACTCTCGCTCAGGGCCTCAACACACATTACTGTCGTCATGAACGGCCTTCAGCTCATCAAAGCCATGCTCCCCCCACCATCACCCTCCCCACCAATGCCAGCACATCATTAAAGGAGTTAAAGGACTCAAAGGACTCCAATGACATCACAGGACTCCAAAAACATCATAAGACTGTAAAGACCCTCTCCATCAAAGAAGAGGATGTACGCCGGCAGTTCTTGAAGCTGAATACGCGGAAGGCCCCCGGGCCGGATGGTGTCTCCCCCTCCACTCTCAGACACTGTGCGGACCAGCTGGCTCCTGTCTTCACTGACATTTTTAACACCTCTCTGGAGCTATGCCGCGTGCCGTCCTGCTTTAAGACCTCTACCATTGTCCCTGTCCCCAAGAAAGCACGGATCACAGGACTAAATGACTACAGGCCGGTCGCGCTGACGTCTGTGGTCATGAAGTCCTTTGAGCGCTTGGTCCTGCCCCACCTCAAGGACATCACCGCCCCCCTCCTGGACCCACTGCAGTTCGCCAACAGAGCCAACAGGTCTGTGGATGATGCAGTGAACCTGGCCCTCCACTTCATCCTGGAGCATCTGGACTCCCCAGGAACCTACGCTAGGATCCTGTTTGTGGACTTCAGCTCTGCCTTCAACACCATCCTCCCTGGACTGCTACGAGACAAGCTCTACCAGCTCAACGTGCCCAACTCCCTCTGCAGTTGGATTAATGACTTCCTGACAGACCGAAGACAGCACGTACGGCTGGGGAAGATTGTCTCGGACAGTCGAACCACAAACACTGGTACTCCTCAGGGCTGTGTACTCTCCCCCTGGCTCTTCTCCCTGTATACAAACTGCTGCACCTCCAGTCACCAATCCGTAAAACTGCTCAAGTTTGCGGATGACACCACCCTCTTTGGGCTCATCTCAAATGGCGATGAGTCCGCCTACAGGAGAGAGGTGGACCGGCTGACGTCCTGGTGCAGCCTCAACAACCTGGAGCTGAACGCCCAGAAAACAGTGGAGATGATCATGGACTTCAGGAAAGTCACAGCCCCACCATCCCCCCTCACCCTGATTGACTCTCCCACCCCCGTCCCCATTGTGGACTCCTTCCGTTTCTTGGGCACCACCATCACCCAGGACCTCAAGTGGGAGCTGACCATCAGCTCCCTCATCAAGAAGGCCCAGCAGAGGATGTACTTCCTGCGGCAGCTGAGGAAACTTAAGGTGCCGACCGAGATGCTGGTGCAGTTTTACTCAGCCATCAGAGTCCATCCTGACCTCCTCCATCACAGTCCAGGATAAGAATAGACTGCAGCGCATCGTACGTGCTGCTGAGAAGGTGATTGGCTGCAAGCTCCCATCCCTCCAGGACTTGTTCTCCTCCAGGACCAGGAGGCGTGTGGGTCGGATCACAGCTGACTCTTCTCACCCTGGACACACACTATTCTCCCCTCTCCCCTCAGGCAGGAGACTACGCTCCATCCAGACCCACACCTCCCGCCACCTGAACAGTTTTTTCCCCTCGGCCATCAGGCAAATGAACAATAACTCCTAACAGCAGCTCCTTGAATTCCTTGAATCCCTTCTAAGTCTATCTGATAGCTCAGTCACAGCTCTTTTTTATACCAAATATGTGTTATATGTGTTTTATGTCGCACGTTTGCACCAAGAAAAATTCCTAGTTTGTGAACCCGTTCTCAAACAATGGCAATAAAACGATTCTGATTCTGATTCTGAAACTATTTTTTAGCGGCGCAATGATACAAAAAGCTAAGTAGCCTTCTGCCGCTTTTACTGTGACGCGTCATCACGTCTCAGCTCGTCAAAGTTATTTTAGATTCTAAATCATGCGACTTATCTGGACAATAGGAGGATTTAGCCATAAATCTAGAAGTTGTTCATCTGTAACATTGAATTTATACCCGGAAATGGAGACAAATCGATATTACAGCATAAAGATCTGGTATCTGCGGTATCAATATTTCAGTATGGATGCGCACATCACTCTAGCTCACAGGTGTCAAACTCATGGCCCGGGGGCCAGATCATTTTATTTGGCCCTCGAACGCCTGGAAATAGTATGCGTCATTAAAGTCCTTTATATTTTCTTATTAATGTATTAGTTTTTTCCATTTTGACAGAAAAAATACATGTACTCAATGCAATCGCATATTTTTTAAACACAAATATTATAAAGTAACAAACATACGATCATACAGTCAAACAATGTTTTTGTTAAACTAGAAATAAATACTTTTGATCTGCTTGACTTATGATTTCAAAGCAAATTATTCATGAAATTGCCAAATTGTATAAATAGATTTTACAGCGACTTTATGAAATTTCCTGTGGTTTTACAGCATTTTACATGAAAAAACAGTAACACTGTTTTTTTTTTTAATGTACACTACCGTTCAGGCTATTCCACAATTTTGTGGAATAGCCTTCATTTCTAAGAACAAGAATAGACTGTCGAGTTTCTGATGAAAGTTCTCTTTTTCTGGCCATTTTGAGCGTTTAATTGACCCCACAAATGTGATGCTCCAGAAACTCAATCTGCTCAAAGGAAGGTCAGTTGTGTAGCTTCTGTAACGAGCTAAACTGTTTTCAGATGTGTGAACATGATTGCACAAGGGTTTTCTAATCATCAATTAGCCTTCTGAGCCAATGAGCAAACACATTGTACCATTAGAACGCTGGAGTGATAGTTTCTGGAAATGGGCCTCTATACACCTATGTAGATATTGCACCAAAAACCAGACATTTGCAGCTAGAATAGTCATTTACCACATTAGCAATGTATAGAGTGTATTTCTTTAAAGTTAAGACTAGTTTTAAAGTTATCTTCATTGAAAAGTACAGTGCTTTTCCTTCAAAAATAAGGACATTTCAATGTGACCCCAAACTTTTGAACGGTAGTGTACATTGTAAAAAAATAAATGTGTAGATTTTACAGTAAAAACTGACAAGTCGGTCGCAAAAAATTTACCGTAAAATTTCCAGTGTTTTTTTCAGCATGGAAAATGGAAAAAACAGTACCACTGTTTTTCACGGTATAAAACCGGCAGCTCAGTTGATACTGTAAAATTGACAGTGTTTTATTACTGTAAATATAAAACTGCATTTTTACAGTAAAATTCTGGCAACTTAGCTGACTGATTTTACCGTAAAAACGACAACTGTAGATTTTACCGTGTACTATTGTGAATAGCAAAACGGTACCACCGTTTTTTACAGTACAAAACTCAGTTTCACTGTAAAATCTGCAGTTGTCGTTTTTACGGTAAAATCCGTCAGCTAAGTTGCCAGAATTTTACTGTAAACACGCAGTTCTATATTTACAGTAATAAAACACTGTCAATTTTACAGTATCAACTGAGCTGCCGGTTTTATACCGTGAAAAACAGTGGTACTGTTTTTTCCATTTTCCATGCTGAAAAAAACACTGGAAATTTTACGGTAAATTTTTTGCGACCGACCTGTCAGTTTTTACTGTAAAATCTACACTTTTTTTTTTACATTGTACATAAAAAAGCAAATCATCCCATGCATAGGCAATTGTGTAATAATACCATTCACTGTTAGAAGTGGCCCTCTGAGGGCATACCTAACTGCGATGTGGCCCTCAATTAAAACCAGTTTGACACCCCTGCTCTAGCTTTTCAGGTAACAATCCATTGTTCAAGTAAAGGAACATGTGCGCTAAAAAGAAATTACCCGATTACTCTGCGTTAATAGATGATTGTGATTTAAGTTTAGGTGTGATAAAAAGACACGTATTGTGTGTGGTTGAAATGTAAACAAACTTGCTTTGAACTTCCAAAGTCCGCCGAGGTCGTCGCTGCTCTCGAAGCAGGTGGGCAGCAAGCCGTCGTCCAAACACGCCTTGACGGAGCTCAGACCCGACGGGCCGGCGCCGATCACTGCGACCTTGTGCACCATGGTGGAGCTGCAACAGCCAATCATTTTGTTGTATTAACTAACAATAGCTACTTCTCATTTTCATTTTGAAAAATGCAAAAATCAGGCTATATTGGCATCTAAGTAGAATTTTATTTTGTTCACACAACCCATTAAAAAAAAAAATCACACTTTTTTCAGTGGTGTGTCGTCAGGACCAGCAAGGCTTTCTCTGCTGGCCTAACATAACCAGAAATCATGATCATAATTAAAGATAAAAGTCATTTTTAATTTACTTTCCCTAAATATCTAAAAGTATTCATATTCTCTTCATGCCAAATTATGCTCTTTCCAGTGCTGTTGTTTTTAGTTTTAGTTTGTATCCAATCAGAATTCAGCTAGCTTATGTTGCCATGCTGTACGAACTCTGCCTTGCACACTCTTGGCATTCTCTCGATGAGCTTCAAGCTTCAAGGCCACCTGCTCAGTGGCCTTGTGGTTAGAGTGTCCGCCCTGAGGTTGTGAGTTCAAACCGAGTCATACCAAAGACTATAAAAATGGGACCCATTACCTCCCTGCTTGGCACTCAGCATCAAGGGTTGGAATTGGGGGTTAAATCACCAAATGATTCTCGGGCGTGGCCACCGCTGCTGCTCACTGCTCCCCGATGGGTCAAATGCAGTGGATAATTTCACCGCACCGAGTGTGTGTGTGACAATCGTTGGCACTTTAACTTAAACTTCAAGCACACATGTGAAGTGAAAACCATTTCAGGTGACTACCTCTTGAAGCTCATCCAGAGAATGCCAAGAGTGTGCAAAGCAGTAATCAGAGCAAAGGGTGGCTATTTTGAAGAAACTAGGATATAAAACATGTTTTCAGTTATTTCACCTTTTTTTTGTTAAGTACATAACTCCACATGTGTTCATTCATAGTTTTGATGCCTTCAATGACAATCTACAATGTAAATAGTCATGAAAACAAAGAAAACCCATTGAATGAGGAGTGTGTCCAAACTTTTGGTCTGTACTGTTCATATTTTTATACAGTACATAGTCTTACATATATTACAATATTCGAAGAAAACCAATACTATTATGAAAATAAAGTACTAATTTGTGTGAAAAAGTATTGGCATTACAAGAAAAAGCAGCTAATGTTGTCATATTAAGTTCAAAATATGCAAATTTTCCTTTACAGGAATACACTGGTAAAATTACAATTAAAAAGCAAACACTTAGTAACAAAAATGAGGACAAAGTAAATATTTGATCCAGATCAGTGGTGTCAAAGTCAGGAGGAAAATCTGTGCACAGGCGGGCCGGACTATTAAAATCATGGCATTAAACCTAAAAAATAAAGACAACTTCAGATTGTTTTTTTCGTCTTACTTTGGCCAAAAATAGAACAAACACATTCTGAAAATATTACAATAAAAATATAGAAAAAAAATCCTGGCAGCAGTAAAGTTTAGATCCATGAAGGAAAGAAGAAAGTGAATAAATGTTTATAACTGAATAAATTTACATATGCATAAAAAGTGAAAAATATGGATGGATGGATAAAAACTTGTTTTCTTTTGTATCTGTTTTTTTATGAATTAAGTAACGTTTATGACAACCTTTTTCCAAAACACAATATAGAATGTGAGATATAACAGGATAATGCATACATTTAGCATTTATTTTCACAGCGGGCCTTGACTTTGACACTTGGGATCTAGAATATAGTGTATATAGTGCAATTTAATGGAAAAAAAAAGTGTTATTTTGAGGTGAAAAGTGGCATGCACTGATATGACTGGCTTTTGAACAGGTCTTTTTTAGTGAGCGACAGAAAACGGTCCGTATTAATAAGAACATAAAATACTAGCTGGGAATTGGTTCCGAACGTTGGTTATGGATAGTAGTTCAAAAGACATGACTGGTTCGGAAATGACCAAAATTCAATGATCAAATCAACATCACAACCTGACATTGAAAAAACGTTGTCAAAAAGCATGTTGTTTCAGCGTAGTATTTGTGTTGTAGAATATTGGTTGAGAAATGACCAAAACTCAATGTTCAAATCAACGTCACAACCTGACATTGAATAAGCGTTGTCAAAAAGCATGGGTTAGGGTTAGGGTTAGGGGTTTCAACGTTGTATTTGTGTTGTAGAATATTGGTTGAGAAATGACCACAATTCAAAGTCAGAATCCAACATTGATTAAACGTTGTCAAAAAGCATGTTGTTTCAATGTTGTATTTGTGTTGTAGAATATTGGTTGGGAAATGACCAAAACTCAATGCTCAAATCAACGTCACAACCTGACATTGAATAAGCTTTGTCAAAAAGCATAGGTTAGGGTTAGGGTTAGGGGTTTCAACGTTGTATTTGTGTTATAGAATATTGGTTGAGAAATGACCAAAATTCAAAGTCAGAATCCAACATTGATTAAACGTTGTCAAAAAGCATGTTGTTTCAATGTTGTATTTGTGTTGTAGAATATTGGTTGGGAAATGACCAAAATTCAAAGTTCAGATCAACATCAGAAACCAACATTGATTAAACGTTGTCAAAAAGCATGTTGTTTCAATGTTGTATTTGTGTTGTAGAATATTGGTTGGAAAATGACCAAAACTCAATGATCAAATCAACGTCACAACCTGACATTGAATAAGCGTTGTCAAAAAGCATGGGTTAGGGTTAGGGGTTTCAACGTTGTATTTGTGTTGTAGAATATTGGTTGAGAAATGACCAAAATTCAAAGTCAGAATCCAACATTGATTAAACGTTGTCAAAAAGCATGTTGTTTCAATGTTGTATTTGTGTTGTAGAATATTGGCTGGGAAATGACCAAAATTCAAAGTTCAGATCAACATCAGAAACCAACATTGATTAAACGTTGTCAAAAAGCATGTTGTTTCAATGTTGTATTTGTGTTGTAGAATATTGGTTGGAAAATGACCAAAACTCAATGATCAAATCAACGTCACAACCTGACATTGAATAAGCGTTGTCTAAAAAGCATGGGTTAGGGTTAGGGTTAGGGGTTTCAACGTTGTATTTGTGTTGTAGAATATTGGTTGAGAAATGACCAAAATTCAAAGTCAGAATCCAACATTGATTAAACGTTGTCAAAAAGCATGTTGTTTCAACGTTGTATTTGTGTTGTAGAATATTGGTTGAGAAATGACCAAAATTCAAAGTCAGAATCCAACATTGATTAAACGTTGTCAAAAAGCATGTTGTTTCAACGTTGTATTTGTGTTGTAGAATATTGGTTGGGAAATGACCAAAATTCAAAGTTCAGATCAACATCAGAAACTAACATTGATTAAACTTTGTCAAAAAGCATGTTGCTTCAATGTTGTATTTGTGTTGTAGAATATTGGTTGAGAAATGACCAAAATTCAATGATCAAATCAACGTCACAACCTGACATTGAATAAGCGTTGTCAAAAAGCATGGGTTAGGGTTAGGGTTAGGGGTTTCAACGTTGTATTTGTGTTGTAGAATATTGGTTGAGAAATGACCAAAATTCAAAGTCAGAATCCAACATTGATTAAACGTTGTCAAAAAGCATGTTGTTTCAACGTTGTATTTGTGTTGAAGAATATTGGTTGGGAAATGACCAAAATTCAAAGTTCAGATCAACATCAGAAACCAACATTGATTAAATTTTGTCAAAAAACATGTTGTTTCAATGTTGTATTTGTGTTGTAGAATATTGGTTGAGAAATGACCAAAATTCAAAGATCAAATCAATGTCACAACCTGACATTGAATAAGCGTTGTCAAAAAGCATGGGTTAGGGTTAGGGTTAGGGTTAGGGGTTTCAACGTTGTATTTGTGTTGTAGAATATTGGTTGAGAAATGACCAAAATTCAAAGTCAGAATCCAACATTGATTAAACGTTGTCAAAAAGCATGTTGTTTCAATGTTGTATTTGTGTTGTAGAATATTGGTTGGGAAATGACCAAATTTCAAAGTTCAGATCAACATCAGAAACCAACATTGATTAAACGTTGTCAAAAAGCATGTTGTTTCAATGTTGTATTTGTGTTGCAGAATATTGGTTGGAAAATGACCAAAACTCAATGATCAAATCAACGTCACAACCTGACATTGAATAAGCGTTGTCAAAAAGCATGGGTTAGGGTTAGGGTTAGGGGTTTCAACGTTGTATTTGTGTTGTAGAATATTGGTCGAGAAAGGACCAAAATTCAAAGTCATAAACAAACATTGATTAAATGTTGTCAAAAAGCATGTTGTTTCAACGTTGTATTTGTGTTGTAGAATATTGGTTGGGAAATAGTGCAATTTAATGAAAAAAAATGTATTATTTTGAGAAAATAATTCTACAAAAAAATTCCTAAACAAAACCAATCATCTAATGTCACATGAAATTTGGGCCGTCGTGTTTTTGCTGGTGTTTAAAATCAAGAGAGTTCTCGTTCTGGTTGACAGATAGTCACTGATCCCTCGCGAGGTCAAGATGGCTCCGGATTGCCATTGATGCAGAAAGTTCAAGCGTGGCTTGATGGCCTACTCAGTGGCCTAGTGGTTAGAGCAGTGGTTCTCAAACATTTTTTGTCATCCACCACTTTGGACAAGGGGGAGTTTTCAAGCCCCACCTGCCCCCATCGCCCCAACAGAACGCTAATGCCAAGCTTAACATTTTCAAATTTATTGAACATCAAGTAACATCAAGTTGTATACATTCAAACTCAATAACATAAAATAACATCAAGTTCAATAATAAATAAAATAACTGTGCAGCTGTGGTATAATTATACCACAGCTGCACAGTTATTTTATTTATTATTGAACTTGATGCAAGTTAACTTGCATCAAGTTCAATAATAAATAAAATAACTTGCATCAAGTTCAATAATAAATCAAATAACTTGCATCAAGTTCAATAATAAATCAAATAACTTGCATCAAGTTCAATAATAAATCAAATAACTTGCATCAAGTTCAATAATAAATCAAATAAGTGTTATAACTTGCATCAAGTTCAATAATTAATCAAATAACTTGCATCAAGTTCAATAATAAATAAAACAAAAGTGTTATAACTTGCATCAAGTTCAATAATAAATCAAAAAAAGTGTTATAACTTGCATCAAGTTCAATAATAAATCAAATAAAAGTGTTATAACTTGCATCAAGTTCAATAATAAATCAAATAAAAGTGTTATAACTTGCATCAAGTTCAATAATAAATCAAATAAGTGTTATAACTTGCATCAAGTTCAATAATAAATCAAATAACTTGCATCAAGTTTAATAATAAATAAAGTAAAAGTGCCACTTTGCAATCTTTGCAACAAAAAAAAAGGAGGAGCTATGCATTTGGCAAGACAGGGGAGTGAACATGAGTTTTACAGTACTCCAGCATTAGTGGCTGCAATGAGCCTGTTTTGCACTGCACAGCTTTTCAAATGGGGGTTGCAGGCTTGACACTGCCACTCTTAAGTCATGCTCAATGTTCAGCTGAGACCTGTACTTCGTTTTGAGTGAAGCAACAGCTGAAAAGCCTATCTCACACAGATAAGATGTGGCAAAGGGGAGAAGAATGGACACAGCTCTCTGCCTGATGAGTGGATATTGATTAGCCTGCTACCCATCCGTGTGAAAGTTTGTTCCGCTTAGCCCCGCCCCCATTAGTTACTGTTGCTATGTTTGTCAAACTTTCGCTCCTACCTAGAAATGTAAAGCCTACAGGAAAAATAAGTAATTTACATTTATTTATATAGCGGATTTCACAGACAGAATCACAAAGTGATTTACAGTGTGTATAGAAATTGAAAGCATAGTAAAAAAAAAAAATCTAAGAATATAATAATACATTTTTTTTTTTAAAGTGACATTTCCTCCTGTTCCTCGCGCCCCACCTGTCATGTCTCTATTCCCCACCAGTGGGGCGCGGCCCACACTTTGAGAAACGCTGGGTTAGAGTGTCCGCCCTGAGATCGGTAGGTTGTGAGTTCAAACCCCGGCCGAGTCATTCCAAAGACTATAAAAATGGGACCCATTACCTCCCTGCTTGGCACTCAGCATCAAGGGTTGGAATTGGGGGTTAAATCACCAAAAATTATTCCCACTGCTGCTGCTCACTGCTCCCCTCACCTCCGAGGGGGTGATCAAGGGTGATGGGTCAAATGCAGAGAATAATTTCGCCACACCGCGTGTGTGTGTGACAATCATTGGTACTAATGGAGTGACCTTGGCGAACCAGTCATGTCTTTTGAACCATTATTTATAACCAACGTTAGGAACCGATTCCCAGTTAGTATTTTATATTTTATTACTACGGACCGTTTTCTGTCGCTCACTAAAAAAGCCAGTCATATCAGTGCATGCCACATTTCACCTTGTTTAGATTCTACACAGACAGCTTTTTGAGCTGTACTAAAAGAAGCATCCAATAATGACCATAATTTGTGTGTGCAGGGCTGCTTACCTTCACGCTCTTGCGACGACAAGTGTGTAACTGTAGGATCAAACACACAAAGAAGTTCCCAGCTCTTAGAAGGTTTGATTAAATCCTCTAGCAGGATGATCGCCACCTCCTTCAAACACACTTGATCCAATCACATACAGTCATTGTTCATGATTGACTTCAATGGTAAGACAGTGAATACAATGACACACACACACTTGTAGAAATTTGAGAATAATTTGGCTTTTGTCAGACTTATGTAAGATTACATAACTATGACAAAAGGCATATTTCCGTATCTCTTCCTCCGACACACACACACACACACTTGTAGAACATTCTGAGAAAAAACAAGGGAAATTTCACACCCACAAAAGGGGACCTATTATGCAAATCCAACGGTTTTTTTTAACAATTGATACATGTTTTGTGTTTTTGGGATTGGCGGAAGTCCCCGGAAATTTTGAAATCAAACCGTAGAGGCGTACGGAGATTCTGTGTAAAACAATCTTGTCTTCCCTCATATTTCCTCCAAACGAACCATCTGGAGTTAGCTCTGTCCTGTGATGTTTTTCACACTAGCAGGTCTAGATCATTTGACGCCCCAAGCACGAGTGTTGTATTTGTGTTGTAAAATATTGGTTGGGAAATGACCTCATTACAATGTTCAAATCAACGTCAGAACCCAACATTGATTAAGTGTAGTCAAAAAGCATGTTGTTTCAACGTCGTATTTTGTGTTGTAGAATATTGGTTGGAAAATGACCAAAATTCAATGTTCAAATCAACGTCACAACCTGACATTGAATAAACATTGTCAAAAAGCATGTTATTCAAGGTTGTATATATGTTGTAAAATGACCAAAATTCAATGTTCAAATCAACGTTGTCAAAAAGCATGTCGTTTCAACGTTGTATTTGTAAAATATTGGTTGGGAAAATGACCAAAATTCAATGTTTAAATCAACGTTGTCAAAAAGCATGTTGTTTCAATGTTGTGTTTGTGTTGTGTTGTAGAATATTGGTTGGGAAAATGACCAAAATTCAATGTTCAAATCAACATCAACGTTGTCAAAAAGCATGTTACAACGTTGTATTTGTGTTGTAGAATATTGTTTGGGAAATGACCAAAATTCAAAGGTCAAATTAACGTCACAACCTGACATTGAATAAACGTTGTCAAAATGCATGTTGTTTCAACGTTGTATTTGTGTTGTAGAATATTGGTGGAGAAATGACCAAAATTCAATGTTCAAATCAACGTCACAACCTGACATTGAATAAACATTTTCAAAAAGCATGTTATTCAAGGTTGTATATATGTTGTAAAATGACCAAAATTCAATGTTCAAATCAACGTCGACGTCGTCAAAAAGCATGTCGTTTCAACGTTGTATTTGTAAAATATTGGTTGGGAAAATGACCAAAACTTAATGTTTAAATCAAAGTTGTCAAAAAGCATGTTGTTTCAATGTTGTGTTTGTGTTGTAGAATATTGGTTGGGAAAATGACCAAAATTCAATGTTCAAATCAACGTCAACGTTGTCAAAAAGCATGTTTCAACGTTGTATTTTGTGTTGTAGAATATTGTTTGGGAAATGACCAAAATTCAAAGGTCAAATCAACGTCACAACCTGACATTGAATAAAAATTGTCAAAAAGCATGTTATTCAAGGTTGTATTTATGTTGTAAAATGACCAAAATTCAATGTTCAAATCAACGTCGACGTCGTCAAAAAGCATGTCGTTTCAACGTTGTATTTGTAAAATATTGGTTGGCAAAATGACCAAAACTTAATGTTTAAATCAACGTTGTCAAAAAGCATGTTGTTTCAATGTTGTGTTTGTGTTGTAGAATATTGGTTGGGAAAATGACCAAAATTCAATGTTCAAATCAACGTCAACGTTGTCAAAAAGCATGTTTCAACGTTGTATTTGTGTTGTAGAATATTGTTTGGGAAATGACCAAAATTCAAAGGTCAAATCAACGTCAGAACCCAACATTGATTAAGTGTCGTCAAAAAGCATGTTGTTTCAACGTTGTATTTGTGTTGTAAAATGACCAAATTTCCATGGTCAAATCAACGTCAGAACCCAACATTGATTAAGTGTCGTCAAAAAGCATGTTGTTTCAACGTTGTATTTGTGTTGTAGAATATTGGTTGGGAAAATTACCAAAATTCAATGTTCAAATCAACGTTGTCAAAAAGCATGTTGTTTCAATGTTGTAAAATATTGGTTGGGAAAATGACCAAAATGCAATGTTCAAATCAACGTCAACGTCGTCAAAAAGCATGTTGTTTTAATGTTGTATTTGTGTTGTAAAATATTGGTTGGAAAATGATCGAATTTCCACGTTGAAATAAACGTCAGAACCCGTCAAAAAGCATGTTGTTTCAACGTCAGGTTTGAGTTGCTCAACGTCAGGACTTGTTTCAACAAGTTCTCAACCTTATTTCAATGTCTTGTTCCTGCTGGGCTCCTCCTTAAAAAAGTGATCTTTTAACATCCTTCTTTTTGTTATATGTTATTGTATTATAACTGAAGCACCAGAGGAGCGCCTGATAAATTCAGAAATGGAAACCATCTGGGTTTTGAGCGACCGGAGTTGTGTAACTCAAATACCATTTGGATTGATAAACAGTTAAAACAGAAAGCAGGATAAATTGAGCGTGTGCGGGGAAAAAAACATTTGCTAACCGGCGAGAAACGTGCTGACTCAGCTCTCTGACATAAACACTGCTGCACTACTAAGTTCAGTTAGGGTCAAAATGATGCCCCCTGTAGGAACTTTTAAATCAGGAAGTTCCTACAGGGGGCATCATTTTGACCCTAACTATTTAAATCATTACATTATTAATTAAATCATCAAACAATTAGATACATAATTAAGTCATAAAATGATTAATTGAATTGTAGAATAATTAACTAAATCGTGAAACAAATAAATAAATCATAGACATTTTTTTTTTTAATTATTGAGATAGTTAATTAAATTGTAAAATAAATATTTAAATCATGAATTAATAAATACATTTGGAATAGCTAAATAAATCATGAAATAATCAGTTGAATCGTGAAATAATCAATTAAACTATTAAATAATTAACTCATGATATAATTAATTAAATGATTAAATCGTCCATCCATCCATCCATCTGCTATCGCTTGTCCCATAATTAATCAAATCATAAAATAATGACATCTAAAATTCATAACATTTGTAATTAAATTGGGAATAATGAATAAAAATGAAATAAATAATAAAATCATGAGAAAATTAAATGCATCATTAAATCATGATATAATAAAATGAATACCGAAATAATTCATTTAATTGTGAAATAATTAAATGAATCATAAGAAATGTAATAAATCATGAAATAAATATTTAAATCAGGAAATAATTAATCCAATCGTGAAATAATTAACAATCATTATGAAATAACGTGTTAAATGGTGAAATAGCTATTTAAATCATTAAATTAATTAAATAATCAAACAATTACATACATAATTTAATCATAAAATTACTAATTGAATTGTAAAATAATTAACTAAATCATGAAACAAATAAATAAATCATTTTATAATTAAATTGTTGAATAATTAGATACAATCATAAATTAGTTAATTAAATTGTGAAATAAATACATAAATCATTGAAAAAAATATATAAATCATTGATATAGTTTATTAAATTTTAAAATAAATATTTAAATCATGAATGAATAAATTAATTTGGAATAATTAAATAAATCATGAAATAATCAATTAAATTGTGAAATAATAAACCATTGAATAATGAACTCATGAAATAATTTATTAAAATTACTTTAAATGATTACATTTAAGTCATTATTTAAAATTTTATTTATTTAATTGTGTCCCATAAGTATTGTTTGACCACTTGATGGAATGGCACTTGCTCTATAATTGCTCCTAAATCTTGTTAAAAAAAAGTGACATCATCATGCCAGAAAGTACCGAAATCAGTCTGGTACACCGATTAATCATAATCATCATAATTAAATTATCCCCTCAACTCCCCCCAAAATGGATTAACTCGCTGGAATAAAAAAGACAATACAACACACATCCATAAACGTGGACGCATGTGAAAAACTGCAATATATTTATCTGTACAGTAATCTATTTATTTATTTATATATATTTATATATATTTATTTATTTTGTATATTATTTATATATATTTATTTATTTATACATGCATCTTATTGCTTTTTTATCCTGCACTACCATGAGTTTATGTAACGAAATTTTGTTCTTATCTGTGCTGTAAAGTTCAAATTTGAATGACAATAAAAAGGAAGTCTAGTCTATTAAAGATAGTTTATAACAGAAGTGTAAAAGTCCTTTTCACTGAGGGCCACATCGCAGTTATGTTTGGCCCCAGAGGGCCACGTCTAACAGTGAATACTATTATTACACCATGTTTTTATGCATTTCAAAAGTAGAAAAAAATATGGTAAGTTGCAATAATTTAGTGTATATTACTGTAAATGGAAAAACAGTACTGCTGTTTTTATGGTAAAAAATAAAATAAAAAGCAGCTCAGTTGTCAGAATTTTACTGTAAAATTTACATTGTTTTTTTTACTGTTAATAAATTTTTTTTTAATTTTACAGTAAAATTTTGGCACCTGAGCTGCCAGTTCTTTTTTTTTTTTTTATAACCGCAAATCAACAATTGTAGATATTTCGGTTTATTACTGTAAATGCCGAAACAGCACCACAGTTTATTACAGTAAAAAAAAGTAGTGTTTTTTTTTTCATTTAGAGAAAAATGCTGTAAAAATCACAGTAAATTTCACAATTTTACCATGAAATCTATTGCTACTTTTACATTGCACAATGTGATGGATAACTTGCTCTGAAATCATTATTATTAGTATTTATTTCTATTCAAACAATGGTTTGAATGTTTGATAATACATTTTTGCATAATTACACAATATTTAAGTTAACATAATTTGCCATTAGATGGAGTACATTTTTTTCCCTCCCAAAATAGAAGGAAAGAATACATTTAGTAAGAAAAGTTACAGTACTTTATTGGTACATATTATTTCCAGGCTTTTCAGGGCCAAATAAAATGAAGTGGCGGGCCACATCTGGCCCCCTGGCCTTGAGTTTTACACCTGTGGCTTGTAAGATAGTTCATCTTAAGAGGAAACATAATACTGATGTTTCTGAGCCTGCAATGGTCTGTAGAACAGCTGTGTTGCATCTTTGCACAGCACAAACAAGCAACTATGTCAAATAACAGATGTGGTCGATAAAAAAATAAAAACAATTTCTAGAACTTTGGAGGGAACAATAGTTTGAGATGTGAACAAAGCTGATTTCTCACCATGTTGACTACATGTTTGAAGTATTTTCTTGGTGGTGAACTTCATGACCGTCATGCAACAAAAAACTGTCCCTCATAGACCTTAGCCTGAGAGAATCTGTAACATGATCATGAGTTTTGGAAGTCACATCTGTGGGCTTATGAAACTAAACTTGTGAATGCTGCCTTTTTTTTTGTTTTGTTTTTTTGCCCTGGGGCGAGGCCTTTAACTAAAAACTATGTCTGTATAATTTATCAACAAAACAAAGACGTAAAACATCAAAGTTGGTGTAGACCTTTTTTAAGAACGCCAAAATCAAAGTGGTGAATCTACAAACCCTGTTTCCATATGAGTTGGGAAATTGTGTTAGATGTAAATATAAACGGAATACAATGATTTGCAAATCCTTTTCAATCCATATTCAATTGAATGCACTACAAAGACAAGATATTTGATGTTCAAACTCATAAACTTTATTTTTTTTTTGCAAATAATAATTAACTTAGAATTTCATGGCTGCAACACGTGCCAAAGTAGTTGGGAAAGGGCATGTTCACCACTGTGTTACATGGCCTTTCCTTTTAACAACACTCAGTGAACGATTGGGAACTGAGGAAACTAATTGTTGAAGCTTTGAAAGTGGAATTCTTTCCCATTCTTGTTTTATGTGGAGCTTCAGTCGTTCAACAGTCCGGGGTCTCCGCTGTCGTATTTTACGCTACACATTTTCGATGGGAGACAGGTCTGGAATGCAGGCGGGCCAGGAAAGTACCCGCACTCTTTTTTTACGAAGCCACGCTGTTGTAACACGTGCTGAATGTGGCTTGGCATTGTCTTGCTGAAATAAGCAGGGGCGTCCATGAAAAAAACGGCGCTTAGATGGCAGCATATGTTGTTCCAAAACCTGTATGTACCTTTCAGCATTAATGGTGCCTACACAGATGTGTGAGTTACCCATGCCTTGGGCACTAATGCACCCCCATACCATCACAGATGCTGGCTTTTGAACTTTGCGTCGATAACAGTCTGGATGGTTCGCTTTCCCTTCGGTCCGGATGACACGATGTCGAATATTTCCAAAAACAATTTGAAATGTGGACTCGTCAGACCACAGAACACTTTTCCACTTTACATGAGTCCATCTTAGATGATCTCGGGCCCAGAGAAGCCGGCGGCGTTTCTGGGTGTTGTTGATAAATGGCTTTCGCTTTGCATAGTAGAGCTTTAACTTGCACTTACAGATACAGCGACGAACTGTAGTTACTGACAGTGGGTTTCTGAAGTGTTCCTGAGCCCATGTGGTGATATCCTTTAGAGATCGATGTCGGTTTTTGATACAGTGCTGTCTGAGGGATCGAAGGTCACGGTCATTCAATGTTGGTTTCCGGCCATGCCGCTTACGTGGAGTGATTTCTCCAGATTCTCTTTAACCTTTTGATGATATTATGGACCGTAGATGTTGAAATCCCTAAATTTCTTGCAATTGCACTTTGAGAAACGTTGTTCTTAAACTGTTTGACTATTTGCTCACGCAGTTGTGGACAAAGGGGTGTACCTCGCCCCATCCTTTCTTGTGAAAGACTGAGCATTTTTTGGGAAACTGTTTTTATACCCAATCATGGCACCCACCTGTTCCCAATTAGCCTGCACACCTGTGGGATGTTCCAAATAAGTGTTTGATGAGCATTCCTCAACTTTATCAGTATTTATTGCCACCTTTCCCAACTTCTTTGTCACGTGTTGCTGGCATCAAATTCTAAAGTTAATGATTATTTGCAAAAAAAAAAATGTTTATCAGTTTGAACATCAAATATGTTGTCTTTGTAGCATATTCAACTGAATATGGGTTGAAAATGATTTGCAAATCATTGTATTCCGTTTATATTTACATCTAACACAATTTCCCAACTCATATGGAAACGGGGTTCATACATTACCGTATTTTCCGGACTATAAGGCGCACACGAAATCCTTTTTTTTTTCTCGCAAAACTCGACTGTGCGCCTTATAACCCGGTGCGCCTATTGTACGGAATAATTCTGGTTGTGCTTACCGACCTCGAAGCTATTTTATTTGGTACATGGTGTGATGATAAGTGTGACCAGTAGATGGCAGCCACACACAAGAGATATGTGTAGACTGCAATATGATGGCAATATGACTCAAGTAAACAGCACCAACATTTTATATGTTCCATCTGCGATGAGGTGGCGACTTGTCCAGGGTGTACGAATGCAGATGAGATAGGCTCCAGCACCCCCCGCGACCCAAAAAGGGACAAGCGGTAAAAAATGGATGGAAAATATAGAACATTACTACACACGGCGCTCAAAAATCTATCAAAATGATTTAGTACGACTTTGGTAAGCTATGAAGCCACACCGCTTGATGGATTGTACTGTGCTTCAACATAGGAGTATTATTATGGTGTGTGTATAAGGTAAGACATATTATTTGGCGTTTTGTTTCGCAATATTATGCAAAAGCAACTTTTCTTACCTTTTGTTACCTGCTGATCTGTATTTGGGATCTGCATAAGTATTGAAAAATTGCGCGCGTCCACCTTTGTAGTCCGTGCCGACACCGTTGTCGATAAACTTCATGTTCTCGATCTTCTTGTTATGGGACTTTCACCCTCTGCTGTTGCCATTTCTAATATAAAGTAGTGTAAAGTTCTTACTTATATCTGTCAGTAAACTCGCCATGAAAGCGCTAAAATATACCGGTGTAGTGAGTTTACATTATTCACCCAAGGAACTTTAGTTATTAGAGATCCGGTCGGACGTTTTTTCACGGGACACATTTCCGGTGTTGTTTCCGGATGAGGAGATGCTGCTCCGTTATTGATTGAAGTAAAGTCTGAATGTCATTAAAACAGTTAGCTCCATCTTTTGACATTTCTTCCACTCCCGTCCTTGCACGCTACACAGCTACAACAAAGATGACGGGGAGAAGACGCCGTCGAAGGTGAGCCACGTAAATAAGACCGGCCCACAAAACGGCGCATCCGGAAGCGACTGTCAGAAAGCGACTTATTGATGATCTGTAAAACATCATCTATGCAACATTTTGACCAAAGAACCACCATTACATGTTATGTAGACCAGTGTTTTTCAACCTTTTTTTGAGTCAAGGCACATTTTTGAAAAAATCCAGAGGCACACCACTAGCAGAAATCATAAACTCAGTTGACAGTTAAAAGTCATTGTCGCAATTGTTGGATATGACTTTAAAGCATAACCAAGCATGCATCAATATAGCTCTTGTCTCAAAGTAGGTGTACTGTCACCACCTGTCACATCACGCCCTGACTTATTTGGAGTTTTTTTGCTGTTTTCCTGTGTGTAGTGTTTTAGTTCTTGTCTTGCGCTCTTATTTTGGTGGCTTTTTCCTCTTTTGTTGGTGTTTTCCTGTAGCAGTTTCATGTCTTAGATTTCCCGCATCTACTTTGTTTTAGCAATCAAGAATATTTAAGTTGTTTTTTTATCCTTCTTTGTGGGGACATTGTTGATTGTCATGTCATGTTGGGATGTACTTTGTGGACGCCTTCTTTGCTCCACAGTAAGTCTTTGCTGTCGTCCAGCATTCTGTTTTCGTTGACTTTGCAGCCGGTTCAATTTTACTTTCATTCTGCATAGACTTCCCTAAGCTTCAATGCCTTTTCTTAAGGGCACTCACCTTTTGTTTATTTTTGGTTTAAGCATAAGACACCTTTTTACCTGCATTTACAAAGCAATTAGCTAACGGCTGCCACCTACTGATATGGAAGAGTATTACACGGTTACTCTGCCGAGCTCTAGACACTCAATAACAACACATCATTTTCAGACTATAATTACTGGTTTGCAAAAAATGTTTTTAACCCAAATATGTGAAATTAGATAATCTCCCACGGCACACCAGACTGTATCTCACGGCACACTAGTGTGCCGCAGCACAGTGGTTGAAAAACACTTATGTAGACTACGAGGAAGTGTTTTACATTTAGAAAAAAATAGTAATAATGTGACTCCTTTAATGCGCCTTATAATCCGGTGCGCCTTTCACACTATTATCCAACTTAAAGCAGGAATCCTATTTATTTTGAACGACACCCAAAACAGGACAAAGGTGAAAACACTGCAGGGTTCTTGACCTCGCTACTGATCACAATTGCTCCACTTTGAGCGTTCAGTCCAAGAACTCTGTTAGTTTTGAACACCGGCCAAAGCAAGACGGATCCTGACAGTCGAAGGTCAACACAACACAAGGAGATAATTTACCTCAGTTAGAGCAAGAATCCTGTAGATTTTTAACCAGGAGGTCAAAACTGGTTCACTCTTTCGGGAAACGTTCCCAGGATTTAGCCAAAATTAAGCAAGACTCCTATTGATTTTTAACACCAGCCTCGGGTCAAATGTCACAAGACAACACATTCTCGGGGCTGATTTCTCTTCGCTTAATTTTACGTGCTGGGATATTAGTTAAGCAAGTTGAAGACGACAAATACCGTCTCCGTCTTGTCGCGCTTAAGCAAGACTCCTGTTGATTTTGAAGGGCAGGCGGAGGTGAAAAGACGACATGCACGCTCGTCTCCTCGTGATGTTTATTTGCTGACAAAGATTGTTTACAGTACGTGCTGCTGACTTTGAGTGGAAAGTGACAGTGCTGCTGAATGAATCACAATATAAAGAACACCGTAAGATGAAGGAATGCAGAGAGAACATAAAAACAGTGTAGCTGTTCCTCAAAGATAACAATAATAAAATGAATAGTAGTCCTTCAGTGTGCTCGCTACGCTAATTGTCCCAGCAGCCCTTGCAGGCCCTGCGGCGAGAGCCACAGCATCTCCACCAGGTTGTACTGGCAGTAGCCCATCCAGAAGCCGAACGCCACGTCGGTCACGTTGTGGCGGCCCAGCATGACGCGGCTCAGCCCCACCGTGCCCACCCACAGCAGCACCAGGACCCTCAGCGGGGCGGCCAGCACCAGGTGCGCCAGCAGGAAGCGGCCGCACATGGAGGCGCGCGTGGCGTGGCCCGAGGGGAAGGAGTAGCGGTCCACGGAGAAGGTGGCGAACATGTCCATGCGGTTGTGGGCGGGCCTGCGCCGACGCACCGTCGCCTTGACGACGCCGACCAGAACCAGGTCCAGGAGCAGACCTGGGAAGAGAAGGTGCGAAAGATTACAACAGTACTTAACACAAACTATAATACAGGAATCAAAGCAGTTTAAAAACAAGTCTGTTGTGTCAATGGAAAAAAAAAGAAAAAAAAAAGCCTTACAAACAAATGAGTCAAGTCATTGTTACATAACAGACTTTTATTTGGCAGTGTGGCCTTGACAAGTATTTCTTCTTCAGTTCTTTCCTCAATCACCACCACTGAGTTTTGAAATGCCTACTAAAAGCTCCAAAACAGCCCCAAAGTACAGCAATGAATAGAGTATTAAAAGCAGCTACTGGAAGATGTAGTTAAGCTACAAAACCCCAAAGCAGTGAAGTTGTCACGTTGTGTAAATGGTAGGGATGTCCGATAATGGCTTTTTTTTGTCAATATCCGATATTCCGATATTGTCCAACTCTTAATTACCGATACCGATATATATACAGTCGTGGAATTAACACATTATTATGCCTAATTTGGACAACCAGGTATGGTGAAGATAAGGACCTTTTTTAAAATATTTATAAAATAAAACAAGATAAATAAATTAAAAACATTTTCTTGAATAAAAAAGAAAGTAAAACAATATAGAAACTAGTAATTAATGAAAATGAGTAAAATTAACTGTTAAAGGTTAGTACTATTAGTGGACCAGCAGCACGCACAATCATGTGTGCTTACGGACTGTATCCCTTGCAGACTGTATTAATATATATTGATATATAATGTAGGAACCAGAATATTAATAACAGAAACAAACAACCCTTTTGTGTGAATGAGTGTAAATGGGGGAGGGAGGTTTTTTGGGTTGGTGCACTAATTGTAAGTGTATCTTGTGTTTTTTATGTTGATTTAATAAAATAAAAATAAAAATATGATACCAATAATAAAAAAAACGATACCGATAATTTCCGATATTACATTTTAAAGCATTTAGTACTATTAGTGGACCAGCAGCACGCACAATCATGTGTGCTTACGGACTGTATCCCTTGCAGACTGTATTAATATATATTGATATATAATGTAGGAACCAGAATATTAATAACAGAAACAAACAACCCTTTTGTGTGAATGAGTGTAAATGGGGGAGGGAGGTTTTTTGGGTTGGTGCACTAATTGTAAGTGTATCTTGTGTTTTTTATGTTGATTTAATAAAATAAAAATAAAAATATGATACCAATAATAAAAAAAACGATACCGATAATTTCCGATATTACATTTTAAAGCATTTATTCTCTAGTAAATGGTAAATAAAAACAGAATACAATGATTTGCAAATCCTTTTCAACTTATATTCAATCAATCAATGTTTATTTATATAGCCCTAAATCACAAAAGTCTCAGAGGGCTGCACAAGCCACAACGACATCCTCGGCACAGAGCCCACACAAGGGACGTCGATGTGAATGACTATTTTGACTAATGACTAATATTCAATTGAATAGACTGCAAAGACAATATATTTAATGTTCACACTGGTAAACTTTATTTTTGGCAAATATTAGCTCATTTGGAATTTAATGCCGGTAACAAGTTGCAAAAAAGCTGGCACAAGTGGCAAAAAAGACTGAAAAAGTTGAGGAATGCTCATCAAACGCTTATTTGGAACATCCCACAGGTGAACAGGCTAATTGGGAACAGGTGGGTGCCATGATTGGGTATAAAAGCAGCTTCCATGAAATGCTCAGTCATTCACAAACAAGGACGGGGCGAGGGTCACCACTTTGTCAACAAACAGTTAAAGAACAACATTTCTCAACGAGCTATTGCAAGGAATTTAGGGATTTCACCATCTACGGTTTGTAATATCATCAAAAGGTTAAGAGAATCTGGAGAAATCACTGCACGTAAGCCATATTACTGACCTTCGATCCCTCAGGCGGTACTGCATCAAAAAGCGACATCAGTGTGTAAAGGATATCACCACATGGGCTTGGGAACACTTCAGAAAACCACTGTCAGTAACTACAGTTTGTCACTACATCTGTAAGTACAAGTCAAAACTCTTACTATGCAACGCCAAAGCGATTGATCGACAACACCCAGAGACGCCGCCGGCTTCGCTGAGCAGGAGCTCATCTAAGATGGATTGATGCAAAGTGGAAAAGTGTTCTGCGGTCGGACGAGTCCACATTTCAAATTGTTTTTGGAAACTGGGGACATCGTTTCCTCCGGACCAAAGAGGAAAAGAACCATCCGGATTGTTCTAGGCGCAAAGTTGAAAAGCCAGCATCTGTGATGGTATGGGGGTGTATTAGTGCCCAAGACATGGGTAACTTACACATCTGTGAAGGCACCATTAATGCTGAAAGGTACATACAGGTTTTGGAGCAACATATGTTGCCATCCAAGCAACGTTATCATGGATGCCCCTGCTTATTTCAGAAAGACAATGCCAAGCCACGTGTTACAACAGCGTGGCTTCGTAGTAAAAGAGTGCGGGTACTAGACTGGCCTGCCTGTAGTCCAGACCTGTCTCCCACCTGAGATCGGTAGGTTGAGAGTTCAAACCCCGGCCGAGTCATACCAAAGACTCTAAAAATGGGACCCATTACCTCCCTGCTTGGCACTCAGCATCAAGGGTTGGAATTGGGGGTTAAATCACCAAAAATTATTCACGGGCACGGCCATCGCTGCTGCCCACTGCTCCCCTCACCTCCCAGGGGGTGAACAAGGGGATGGCTCAAATGCAGAGGACAAATTCCACCACACCTAGTGTGTGTGTGACAATCATTGGTACTTTAACTTAAACTTTAACTGTGGACGTCGTTTGTCAACTGTCAGTTTAGGCTGCTCGCCGGCTCCTCATCACCACTTCAAGATGGCGGCCGAATTTCTCGTGTGACAGCAGCCAATGCTGCGTCTACTTATAAAGATGTCTATGGTAGCCAGGCTGGACATATGTTGTTTAATTAGTAGTTGTAAAAAACTAATACTTTTATAAAATTATACAGACAATGTGGCTTTGGCAGAGGTCTGTACTTTTAAACTTGAGCCCCAATCCTCCACAAAATGTTATGTAAATGAGTTGAGTAAACAAATATATTATTCTATTAGGTTGGAGATAGTTTGCAGTCTTCAATGGAATAAGTGAGGTGGAAGGTTCTTACCCAGGAGGAGGTTGAGCATGACCTCCTGTCCGGCGGCACTGTCGCTCTTGTAGAGGCAGTAGACGGTGCCAGCCAGCCAGGGGACGCCGTGGCCGGTCACCTCGATGAGCTTCATCAGGGGCCGCACACTCCCCCAGGACGAGTCCTCCCAGGCGCACACCCCCAGCCGCTTGGACAGCCACAGGTCGATGGCCAGCAGCGAGCTGAGGGCTACGCGGAAGAGTGACGGGTTGAGCCGGATGCCGTCCTCCTCCGACGGTCCGTGTCCGCCGGCTGAGCCGGTGGAGGAGCTGGAGCCCCGGCGGCGAGTGGGGCTCTCCGAGGCCCGGAGGCGCGCGGTGGCCGAGTCGGAGCTCAGCGGTTTGGTCAGCGACTTGAACTCGTAGCGGCCATTGGCGGCACCGAGCACCGGGCTTCCTCCGCCGCCGCCGCCGCGACTCAGGCGTTTGGCCTTCGGTGAAGACATTTTGTATTGTAATACAGGTGCGGTGAGGTAGCACCGCAATTTGGGGTGTTTCCGCAGTGCTGGGCTGCTTGTCGCCGCTCTATGTCGTCAATTGGACGGCGGAGTATTCAAATCACGTACGGTTACCCATAGGACACCATATTTGTTTTTGCTTGTGATCGCAAAGTATCATGGGAAATGGAGTTTTAACCAACAAGGAACGAAGTAACGACTAAAATGACAATAAATGCACTAAAACGTGTTTAAAACCATTCAATAATTGCTTTTAACCGTTTTTTTTAATTTAATGAATTACATCTGGGATTAAAAAAACAAAGAAAAAAACAGGCTATTTTAAACAAAAAATGTCTGGAGGTTAATTTGTGTTAATTAGTACTTTATTGTTGTACCTTTTTTACTTACGTCAAACTATGTTGACAAATTAATTGATAAAAAATATGTGAGAAAAATAATCCTTGTGTTAAAATACAGTGTTTTATCAATCAATCAATCAATGTTTACTTATATAGCCTTAAATCACGAGTGTCTAAAGCAGTGGTTCTTAACCTTGTTGGAGGCACCGAACCCCACCAGTTTCATATGCACATTCACCGAACCCTTTAGTGAAAAATAAAATATATATATTTTTTTCAAATTCAAGTTAAAGTTATATGTTTTTGGTAACACTTTAGTATGGGGGACATATTCTAAGTAACAAAGACTTAATTTAGAGTTTTTTGGACACTAGGGGAACATATTCTAAGTAAAAAAGACTTAATTTAAAGTTATTTGGTTAGGGCCAGGGTTAGAGGGTTAGGGTTATAATAAGGCCATGCCGAATAAGGCATTAATAAGTACTTAATAATGACTTGTTAAGAGCCAGCATGTTAATAAGCAACTAATTAATGGTGAATATGTTCCCCATACCAAAGTGTTACCATGTTTTTTTACTGGTGCACAAAATGAACCGTGCATGAACATCACCTTGTTCAAAGAACAAAACCAACACAGTGCATAAACTCCCAACAAATTGCACACCTGCAAATCAGTGTGACTTCTGCTGTTGCCGTATCCGTAATACGCCGATAGGGAGAAGTTTTTATTTACACGATGAGTCGGGTGTGTTTTGACCTCCGCCGAACCCCTGAGCCCGACTCAACGAACCCAAAAGGGTTCGATCGAACTCAGGTTAAGAACCACTGGTCTAAAGGGCTGCACAAGCCACAACAACACATCCTCGGCTCAGATCCGAAAATTAATTGTAAAAAATCAGCACATTTAAAAACTGGATTGATATTTTTAAACATCTTGCAGATGCATTACATTTTAAATTGACACTTTGTGCAGAATTGGCTATTTTTGGAATTCCACCAAACTACCAAAAAATTAATCAGAATCAGAATCAGAATCAGAATAGTTTTATTGCCATTGTTTGAGAACGGGTTCACAAACTAGGAATTTTTCTTGGTGCAAACGTGCGACATAAAACATATATAACACATATTTGGTATAAAAAGAGCTGTGACTGAGCTATCAGATAGACTTAGAAGGGATTCAAGGAATTCAAGGAGCTGCTGTTAGGAGTTCTTGTTCATTTGCCTGATGGCCGAGGGGAAAAAACTGTTCAGGTGGCGGTAGGTGTGGGTCTGGATGGAGCGTAGTCTCCTGCCTGAGGGGAGAGGGGAGAATAGTGTGTGTCCAGGGTGAGAAGAGTCAGCTGTGATCCGACCCACACGCCTCCTGGTCCTGGAGGAGAACAAGTCCTAAGCAGACTTTTAGGGATAGTATCGCCTTTGCATCATTAATAGCTCGTCGAAGGATTTTATTGGAGTGGAAATCACAGTTTGCCGCCAAGGCCTCCCTATATGGCTTATGGACCTCATGTTTTTCTTAGATTTAGGAACATTAAATATAATCTGAGGGGTACACCAAAACAATTTGACTTGACCTGGGGCTGCATAATTAGTTATACATAGCTAAATTAAAGACACTATAGGATACATGTGACACTGTTGACAATGAACCTTTTCACTTAACTCAACTATTTTTTCTTTGTTGTTTTTATTCAGTGACACTTCTCTGTATGTTTGTGATTTTTATTTTTTTATTTATATTTTCTGTAATTTTTGTTGTTGTATTTTCGTATTTTTTTTGTATATATTTGTTTTGGGGGGGTGGGGAAAAAAAATTGTCTGTTTTCTTAGTTCCTGTATTATGATTTCCCTATCAAATGAATAAATAAATATTATTTTTTTTAAAAGTCAGCATGAAAAATTCAGCGCATAAAAAAATTTAGTGCAGAAATTTTTGTTCAAGAGCCACTTCTGGTAAATTCCGACTGAAGCAATATATTATGTCTAAGAACCTGCCAATGAGGTGTCAAGTTTGAGAGAGGGTCTGCAGTGATTTTTTTTTTTTTACACTAAATTTTGGCACACTGATTTTTTTTTTTACACTGAATTTTTACATAGTGAATTATAAAACACTGTATTTTGATAAACTGAATGCTTTTCAACAATTTTGCTTACCCAGGGAGGTATTTTTCCAGGCACGTCCGACCAGTAGGAGGCCATGGGAAAAACCTAGGCCACGTTGGAGAGACTATATGTCTCCCAGCTGGTCTGGGAACGCCTTAGACCCCCTGGAAGAGCTGGGGAGAGGGGAGTATTGATTGATTGAAACTTTTATTAGTAGATTGCACAGTACAGTACATATTTTGTACAATTGACCACTAAATGGTAGCACCCCAATAAGTTTTTCAACATATTTATAACTTGTTTAAGTTGGGGTCCACGTTAATTAATTCATGGCAAAAATAAATACTATCAGCATAATAGAGTCATCATACAAGTTAATCATCAGAGTATATGCATTTAATTATTTACAATCTGGGGGGTGGGATGGTGGTGGGTAGGGTTAGGTTGCTATCAGCATATTTCAGTTATCATACAAGTTTATCATCTGAGAAATGGACATTGTAACAGTGAAGGTCTCACTTGGTAGGATATGTCCAGCGAGCGGTGAACATAGTGAGCTCAGAAAGCATAAGAACAAGTATATACATTTGATTATTTACAATCCAGGGAGGTGGGATGTGGTGGGGGGAGGGGGTTAGGCTAGGGTTGTAGCTGCCTGGAGGTGTTCTTTTAGTTTGTATTGTGTTGTATTTCATGCATTTAATTGTGAAAGTGCACATTAATCAACACTTGAATGAACAGTGTAAATGCACCGAAGTCTGGGCTTCCCTGCTTAGGCTGCTTCCCCCGCGACCCTACCTCGGATTAGCATAAGAAGATGGAGGGATGGACATTTTGCCCATTAAATTGTCAGAATAATTTAATGTAAAAAAAATAAATCAGTTGACAAATGTCAAACCCAAAAAATTAGGTTTCATAAATTCTGTGTCGGGCAGCACGGTGGTAGAGGGGTTAGTGCGTCTGCCTCACAATACGAAGGTCCTGGGTTGGATCCTGCGCTCGGGATCTTTCTGTGTGGAGTTTGCATGTTCTCCCCGTGACTGCGTGGTTTCCCTCCGGGTATTCTGGCTTCATCCCACCTCCAAAGACGTGCACCTGGGGATAGGTTGATTGGCAACACTAAAATGGCCCTGGTGTGTAAATGTTGTCTGTCTATCTGTGTTGGCCCTGTGATGAGGTGGCGACTTGTCCAGGGTGTACCCCGCCTTCCGCCCGAATGCGGCTGAGATAGGCTCCAGCACCCCCCGCGACCCCGAACGGGACAAGCGGTAGAAAATGGATGGATGGATGGAAATTTTGTGTGTAAAGACACAAATTCACCTCCATAAAAATGTGTATTTAATTTATCCTATTTAATATTCGTGACAAGCAACACTATTTTATTAGTTCATAAAATAATAACACATATGTGAGTATAAATGATGTACTAATCATCACTGTATCAACATGCCCCTGACCTGACCTGACTTGACTGTTTTGTTAAGAAAAAAAAGCTGCCCTCTCATTGGTCCACTCAAGTTTCCCAAGTCACGCCCACTTCCGGGTATGCGCACGCGGCATTGCTACTAGCATACACCGGGGCAGGTTGATCCTCTTGAAGCCGCACATCAGTTGTCTTTCTCCCGCCTGGACACACACACAACCTCCGCTCATGCCTGGAATTCTGCTCGGGGATGAATTCCCCAACTTTGAGGCCGAAACCACCATCGGCAGGATTAAATTCCACGACTTCCTGGGCAGCTCGTAAGTGCATGTTCACTCTGTATGAGTAATGATGGCGCAAGCTCTCAACTGTTTTAACGACGAAAGTGGATTTTTGGGTACAAAAACTCTTAATTGTTTCAAATATATATATATATATTTTTACTGGTTTCTGACACACTTTGACCTTAATTCCACTGCTTTAACGACGTTGCAGCCTTATGCAAGCATGACTTGTCTATCGGGGTAGAAACTGTTGTGTCATGATAGGCTTTCTGGACAATTCTAAACAGCCAGCCAGCCATCCATCCATTTTCTACCGCTTGTCACTTTTGGGGTCGCAGAAAATCAGAAATTAATTCACATGTATTTGTATTTTTGGTCCAATATGGCTCTTTCAACATTTTGGGTTGCTGACCCCTAATCTAGTTTATGTTTCCTGTGATAAAATGGCAACCAAGGTAATCAGAAAGGTCAACCAACGAACGAGATTTCTCTACAGAATCTCCTCTCTGGTGAACAAAAGCACCATGAGGATTCTAGCGGGAACTCTCATTCAACCCTTTTTCGATTACGCATGCACCTCCTGGTACCCTGGCACCTCCAAAACCCTCAATTCTAGACTCCAAACATCCCAGAACAAGCTAGTCAGATTACTTCTAGACCTCCACCCCAGATCACACCTCACTCCTACCCACTTCTCCAAAGTGGGCTGGCTCAGGGTGGAGGACAGAGTAAAACAACTTGCACTGAGCCTAGTCTATAAAATCCGCTACACCTCCCTGATACCGAAGTACATGTCAAACTACTTCCTTAACGTAAATGACCGCCATAACCACAACACCAGGGGGAGCTCCACTAACCACGTTAAACCCAGATTCCGATCTAACAAAGGTCTTAACTCATTCTCTTTCTATGCCACATCAATGTGGAATGCACTCCCAACAGGTGTAAAAGAAAGGGCATCTCTATCCTCCTTCAAAACCGCACTAAAAGAACACCCCCAGGCAACTTTAACCCTTGACTAACACCCTCCCCCCTCCTCATCCTACCTCCCCCGGATTGTAAATTTCTGATCTCACTATGCTCCACTGCTCGCTGTACATATCCTACCAAGTCAGTCCTACACTGTTTCAATGTCCATTTCTCTGATGATGCAATTGTTGATGACTGAAGTGCTGATATCAACCCTCCACATCCCACCCCCCCAGATTGTATATAATGTAAATAACGTAAATAATTCAAAGTATATACTCTGATGATTAACTTGTGTGATGACTGTATTATGCTGATAGTATATATTTGTACCATGAATTGATTTACTTGGACCCCGACTTAAACAAGTTGAAAAACTTATTCGGGTGTTACCATTTAGTGGTCAATTGTACGTAATATGTACTGTACTGTCAGTGTTTCCTATGAACTGCCAAGATACATGTGGTGATGGGGGCGTGGTTATAGGCGTGGTCACCATGACATCATCGAGTAATTTGCATAATTTACTACAATGATTTGATTTTCTCTAAAAAGGCTAACAAAATGTATACTTACTATTTAATAATAACAGTTTTGTTTTAAACGTCCATCCATCCATTTTACAATATAATTACAACACTTTATTTACATATTTATATACAGATTTGAAAAATAAGTTATTCACTGAAATATATTTATTAATTGTGGTTCTTACAAAAAATATATCTTATAAAATATAAAAGCTAAAATGTCTCAAAGCTCTGCCCCTTTAATTAGTGCATACTAAATAATTTAACTTTAGCCTACTACTACAACCATATTATTTACCAGCAACATAAAGTGAAACAGAGGCAGAGGTGTCCTGCCACAGTCAGTAACAAATAAACAGAAAACAGTAGTGGTGGTAGATAGACACAGAGCTTCATCAAACATCTGATCCACTGAACAAAGAGCTCCAAAAATCTTGAACTTTAGCCTGCCATCAGTTTTACTCCCTACACTTAACCATGTGTTTCCTACTGCCTGCAGACTTTGCATCCTTTGTTATATACACACGTTGTCTTTCTAATATAAATACATTTAATAAAGTCAAATACAAATAAGGCAACAAGAGAAGTATCCTACACTTCTCTTTTGTAAAGTAAATCTGAACAGCCGATATGGGCATCTACATCAACTATATGATTTGCCTGAGAAGCTGGAGAGGACAAAAAAAAACAAAAAAAAAACAACATTTTTTAAAATTTTATTTATTTATTTATTTGTGGCGGACGTAATTCTTTCGTGGTGGGCCGCCACAAATAAATGAATGTGTGGGAAACCCTGACTGTGCAATCTACTAATAAAAGTTTCAATCAATCAAAGTCAACTAAACTAAAAGTGAGCCAGCTGTACCTTGTTTTTTGTGTGTTAGTCGTCTGTTCCAAAATAAACACCGTCCATCCGATTCATCAATTTCAGACACGATATTTACAAAAACACATTTCATAGAGAATCATTCTCATTTGACATGCAGACATGCATATAAATGATAAATGAAATAGATACATAAAACGTATTCACGAAGGTGCTGCCACTCACAACTCTCTTCGGCCCCATGTTTGTTTATTATGCAGTTGTACTTAATAGAAATATAAAGTCACCAACGCGTGGGGTTCTTTGATTCGGGTCCTGAGTCTGCGGAATGATACACGGATAAACGGGACAAGTTTTTCCACGCACAATGTTTTATGGAATGATACCTTCCACATTTGAATCGATACGGTACCAATTCTCTGTAGCTTGGAATCAATGCTAGTGTTTAACGGTACCAATTTGTAGTACTTTTGTGTGTGTTCATGTGTTAATAAATGTTCATTTGTGTGATGATAAAATAACATTTTTATATTTGACTTTAATATATAAATGGTAAATGGGTTATACTTGTATAGCGCTTTTCTACCTTCAAGGTATTCAAAGCGCTTTGACACTATTTCCACATTCACCCATTCACACACACATTCACACACAGATGGCGGGCGCTGCTGCCATTCAAGGCCCTAACCACCACCCATCAGGAGCAAGGGTGAAGTGTCTTGCTCAAGGGGGTAGGTGGGGATCGAACCAGGAACCCTCAGGTTGCTGGCACGGCTACTCTCCCAACCGCGCCACGCCGCCCCACATAACATATAATAATAATAATAATAATAATAATATTATATAATATATAATAACTGGGCCCTGCGATGAGGTGGCGACTTGTCCAGGGTGTACACTGCCTTCCGCCCGAATGCAGCTGAGATAGGCTCCAGCACCCCCCGCGACCCCAAAAGGGACAAGCGGTAGAAAATGGATGAATGGATATAATAACTGTGTTGTCTCGTTATTTCTTGATTTCTTACACTTCTGAGTCTCATTTGCAAGTATTACCTTTGTGTGCAGTTGCCATTCCAAGATGGTAAATGGCAGACATTAAGTCATTATATCCTGATGAACCATTTTCTTCAGTTTCATTAGATTTTCATAGAACAAATATTTAAATAGTTTCTTCATTTGTACCTGTGCAGGCGTGCGCTAAGAAACAGGAAGATTCTTCTACTGCATTGCTTAATCATGTGAATAACAAGCATGATGTTTCATGTGTTGGGTGACTTTTGTGAAGTTTGTGAGGCTGCAAACTCTTGTGACTGCACGGAGCAATTATGCTTTAAAGGATTAGTCATTCCAACTACGATCCGTACCGACAGAGGATTTAGTGGCGCTTCCATTGTGTGGTGATTTTGACTGCAGTTCTGCTCGTAGTTTTAGTCATCGAAATACATTTAATTTTCGTCTAGTTCGGGGGTCAGTAGTCCGTGTTTTTCAACCTTTTTTGAGTCAAGGCACAGTTTTTATCCATCCATCCATCCATCCATCTTCCTCCGCTTATCCGAGGTCGGGTCGCGGGGGCAGCAGCCTAAGCAGGGAAGCCCAGACTTCCCTCTCCCCAGCCACTTCGTCCAGCTCTTCCCGGGGGATCCCGAGGCGTTCCCAGGCCAACCGGGAGACATAGTCTTCCCAACGTGTCCTGGGTCTTCCCCGTGGCCTCTTACCGGTCAGACGTGCCCTAAACACCTCCCTAGGGAGGCGTTCGGGTGGCATCCTGACCAGATGCCCGAACCACCTCATCTGGCTCCTCTCGATGTGGAGGAGCAGTGGCTTTACTTTGAGCTCCTCCCGGATGACAGAGCTTCTCACCCTATCTCTAAGGGAGAGACCCGCCACCCGGCGGAGGAAACTCATTTCGGCCGCTTGTACCCGTGATCTTGTCCTTTCGGTCATAACCCAAAGCTCATGACCATAGGTGAGGATGGGAACGTAGATCGACCGGTAGATTGAGAGCTTTGCCTTGCGGCTCAGCTCCTTCTTCACCACAACAGACCGATACAGCGTCCGCATTACTGAAGACGCCGCACCGATCCGCCTGTCGATCTCACGATCCACTCTTCCCTCACTCGTGAACAAGACTCCGAGGTACTTGAACTCCTCCACCTGGGGCAAGATCTCCTCCCCAACCCGGAGATGGCACTCCACCCTTTTCCGGGCGAGAACCATGGACTCGGACTTGGAGGTGCTGATTCTCATCCCAGTCGCTTCACACTCAGCTGCGAACCGATTCAGTGAGAGCTGAAGATCCTGGCCAGATGAAGCCATCAGGACCACATCATCTGCAAAAAGCAGAGACCTAATCCTGCAGCCACCAAACCGGATCCCCTCAACGCCTTGACTGCGCCTAGAAATTCTGTCCATAAAAGTTATGAACAGAATCGGTGACAAAGGGCAGCCTTGGCGGAGTCCAACCCTCACTGGAAACGTGTCCGACTTACTGCCGGCAATGCGGACCAAGCTCTGACACTGATCATACAGGGAGCGGACCACCACAATCAGACAGTCCGATACCCCATACTCTCTGAGCACTCTCCACAGGACTTCCCGAGGGACACGGTCGAATGCCTTCTCCAAGTCCACAAAACACATGTAGACTGGTTGGGCAAACACCCGTGCACCCTCAAGGACCCTGCCGAGAGTATAGAGCTGGTCCACAGTTCCACGACCAGGACGAAAACCACACTGTTCCTCCTGAATCCGAGGTTCGACTATCCGGCGTAGCCTCCTCTCCAGCACACCTGAATAGACCTTACCGGGAAGGCTGAGGAGTGTGATCCCACGATAGTTAGAACACACCCTCCGGTTCCCCTTCTTAAAGAGAGGAACCACCACCCCGGTCTGCCAATCCAGAGGTACCGCCCCCGATGTCCACGCGATGCTGCAGAGTCTTGTCAACCAAGACAGCCCCACAGCATCCAGAGCCTTAAGGAACTCCGGGCGGATCTCATCCACCCCCGGGCCTTGCCACCGAGGAGATTTTTAACTACCTCAGCAACTTCAGCCCCAGAAATAGGAGAGCCCACCACAGATTCCCCAGGCACTGCTTCCTCATAGGAAGACGTGTTGGTGGGATTGAGGAGGTCTTCGAAGTATTCCCTCCACCGATCCACAACATCCGCAGTCGAGGTCAGCAGAACACCATCCTCACCATACACGGTGTTGATAGTGCACTGCTTCCCCTTCCTGAGGCGGCGGATGGTGGTCCAGAATCGCTTCGAAGCCGTCCGGAAGTCGTTTTCCATGGCTTCCCCGAACTCCTCCCATGTCCGAGTTTTTGCCTCCGCGACCGCTGAAGCCGCACACCGCTTGGCCTGTCGGTACCTGTCCGCTGCCTCAGGAGTCCTATGAGCCAAAAGAACCCGATAGGACTCCTTCTTCAGCTTGACGGCATCCCTCACCGCCGGTGTCCACCAACGGGTTCTAGGATTGCCGCCACGACAGGCACCAACTACCTTGCGGCCACAGCTCCAATCAGCCGCCTCGACAATAGAGGTGCGGAACATGGTCCACTCGTACTCAATGTCCAGCACCTCCCTCGTGACATGTTCAAAGTTCTTCCGGAGGTGGGAATTGAAACTCTCTCTGACAGGAGACTCTGCCAGACGTTCCCAGCAAACCCTCACAATGCATTTGGGCCTGCCACGTCTGTCCGGCATCCTCCCCCACCATCGCAGCCAACTCACCACCAGGTGGTGATCGGTAGAAAGCTCCGCCCCTCTCTTTACCCGAGTGTCCAAAACATGAGGCCGCAAATCCGATGACACAACTACAAAGTCGATCATGGAACTGCGGCCCAGGGTGTCCTGGTGCCAAGTGCACATATGGACACCCTTATGCTTGAACATGGTGTTCGTTATGGACAATCCGTGACGGGCACAAAAGTCCAATAACAAAACACCACTCGGGTTCTGATCCGGGCAGCCATTCTTACCAATCACGCCTCTCCAGGTTTCACTGTCGTTGCCAATATGAGCGTTGAAGTCCCCCAGTAGAACGAGGGAATCACCCGGGGGAGCACCCTCAAGTACTCCCTCGAGTGAATCCAAAAAGGGTGGGTACTCTGAGCTGCTGTTTGGCGCGTAAGCGCAAACAACAGTCAGGACCCGTCCCCCCACCCAAAGGCGGAGGGAAGCTACCCTCTCGTCCACCGGGTTGAACTCCAACATGCAGGTTCTGAGCCGGGGGGCAACAAGAATTGCCACCCCAGCCCGTCGCCTCTCACTGCCGGCAACGCCAGAGTGAAAGAGAGTCCATCCCCTCTCGAGAGAACTGGTTCCGGAGCCCTTGCTGTGCTTCGAAGTGAGTCCGACTATATCTAGCCGGAACTTCTCCACCTCGCGCACTAGCTCAGGCTCCTTCCCCCCCAGCGAGGTGACGTTCCACGTCCCAAGAGCTAGCTTCTGTAGCCGAGGATCGGACCGCCAAGTGCCCTGCCTTCGGCTGCCGCCCAGCTCACATTGCACCCGACCTCTATGGCCCCTGCTATGGGTGGTGAGCCCATTGGAGGGGGGACCCACGTTGCCTCTTCGGCCTGTGCCCGGCCGGGCCCCATGGGGACAGGCCCGGCCACCAGGCGCTCGCCGTCGTGCCCCAACTCCGGGCCTGGCTCCAGAGGGGGGCCCCGGTGACCCGCGTCCGGGCGAGGGAAATCTGAGTCTCGGTTCTTGTATTTCCATAGAAGTCTTTTTTATCATTAAAAAAAAATACGGAGGCACACCACCAGCAGAAAAGGTTAAAAAAATGAAACTCCACCAGGTTGTCGTGCTTTATTTTGAGTTTGTTGTTGTTTTCCTGCATGTAGTGTTTTGGTTCTTGTCTTGCGCTGTTATTTTGGTGGCTCTTCCTGTTTTGTTGGTGTTCTCCTGTAGCAGCTTCACGCCTTCCTTTGAGTGCTATTGGCAAACAAGACTATTTCAGTTGTGCGGACGCTTTCCTTCTTTGCGGGGACATTGTTGATTGTCATGTCATGTACGGATGTACTTTGTGGACGCCGTCTCTGCTCCACACGCTGTAAGTCTTTGCTGTCGTCCAGCATTCTGTTTTTTGTTTACTTTGTAGCCAGTTCAGTTTTACTTTCATTTTGCATAGCCATCCCTACGCTTCATTGCCTTTTCCTTTCCGTTTGGTTCATTTTTGGTTTAAGCGTTAAATACCTTTTTACCTGCACGCCGTCTCCTGCTGTGCTCTGCATATTGGGATCACGACAAACCATCCTCGACGCGTTCTGACTTCTACAAAGCAATGAACTACTTGCTGCCACGTACTGATATGGAGTTTTACATGGTTACCATGCCGAGCTCTACACAGCACAGACACTAGACAACGGCGCATTATTTGCAGATTATAATTATTGATTTGCAAATAATATTTTTCTGGACCAATTAGGTGAAGTTGCATAATTTCCCACGGCACACCAGACAATATCTAACGGCACACTAGTGGTCGAAAAACACTGCTCTAGAGCCTCATCCGCCCTAGTGGCTCCCTGGACCTCTTTCAGAGATGTGTGAAAATGGAAAAAAGATGAAGAAAAAAATATATTTTTGGTTTTAATATATTTTCTGTAGGAGAACAAACATGACACAAACCTTCCTAATTGTTAGAAATCCCACTGTTTGTTATACATGCTTCACTGATGAGAGTATTTGGCAAGCACCGTTTTGTCCTACTAATTTCAGCGATCCTTGAACTCATCTTAGTTTGTTTACATGTGCAACTTTCTCCAATGCTGCCACAGAAAGACGTGTTATATGCCAAAGGTGAGCTTTATTGATGTTATTGACTTGTGTGGAGTGCTAATCAGGCATATTTGGTCAATGCACGACTGCAAGGTAATCGATGCTAACATGCTATTTAGGCTAGCTGTATGTACATATTGCATCATTATGCCTCGTTTGTAGCTATATTTGAGCTCATTTAATATCCTTTACTTATGTCCTCTGTGTATTTAATTTATATTTGCATGTCTCATGACACATTATCTGTATGTAATATTGGCTGCATTTCTCGTAGTTGTTTGTGTGCCATGTTGTTCCAGACCACAGCAAACATTACCCAGTTTGCAAAGTAAATCCATTAGAAGAACACAGCCTGCCGTTTCCTTTAACTTGGACACACACATCTATACCTTTGGCCATTCTGAGCCAGTAATTTCCAGAAGTTATCTCATCCTGTGAGAAGCCTCCATTTTACTAATGATTTCCAATGTTGCAAAAATGTGTAGAATAAAAATTTAAATGCAACATTTCTGTCAATGAAGATTTGTTGATAGTAGGCTAATATGGACACTTACATCATGTGTTGCCTTCATTATAACACTTATATAAGGCTTTTAATTTTTACCACTGTGGTACATGGCTTTTCCTTTTAATAACACTCAGTAAACTTTGCATCGGTCCATCTTAGATGAGCTCGGGCCCAGTGAAGCTGGCGGCGTTTCTGGGTGTTGTTGATAAATGGCTTTCGCTTTGCATAGTGGAGTTTTAACTTGCACTTACAGATGTAGCGACCAACTGTAGTTACTGACAGTGGTTTTCTGAAGTGTTCCTGAACCCGTGTGGTGATATCCTTTACACACTGATGTCGCTTTTTGATGCAGTATTGCCTGAGGGATCGAAGGTCACGGGCATTCAGTGTTGGTTTTTGGCCTTGCCGCTTACGTGCAGTGATTTCTCTAGATTTTCTGAACCTTTTGATGATATTACGGACCGTAGATGGTGAAATCCCTAAATTCCTTGCAATAGCTGGTTGAGAAATGTTGTTCTTAAACTGTCGGACAATTTGCTCACACATTTGTTGACAAAGCGGTGACCCTCGCCCCATCCTTGTTTGTGAATGACTGAGCATTTCATGGAAGCTGCTTTTATACCCAATCATGGCACCCACCTGTTCCCAATTAGCCTGTTCACCTGTGGGATGTTCCAAATAAGTGTTTGATGAGCATTCCTCAACTTTCTCAGGCTTTTTTGCCACTTGTGCCAGCTTTTTTGCAACAGGTTGCAGGCATTAAATTCCAAATGAGGTAATATTTGCAACAAAATTAAGTTTACCAGTTCGAACATTAAATATCTTGTCTTTGCAGTCTATTCAATTGAATATAAGTTGAAAAGGATTTGCAAATCATTGTATTCTGTTTTGATTTACCATTTACACAACGTGACAACTTCACTGCTTTTAGGTTTTGTATGTAATTATTGTAGTTATCAGGTCGGCTCAAGTGGGGATTTTACGCCACGACAGTGTTCAGAGAAGGTCTTGCTGATGATGACGTCAGACTAACCTCTCACCTTCACCTCTCTCAACGGGCAGGTGGGGCATGCTGTTCTCCCACCCGAAGGACTTCACACCCGTCTGCACCACCGAGCTGGCCTGCGCCGCCAACATCAGCGACAAGTTCACCAAGCGCGGCGTGAAGATGATCGCCTTGTCCGTGGACAACGTGGAGGACCACCGCAACTGGGGCAAGGTGGAACACACACACACACATCACACACACACACACACACATTGTTGTATTTTTTACCTTCTTTAGACATGTCTGCCTCTTTCTGACCACCCTTTCTAGATATATAAAGATGTGTATTTACAACATGAATAATATATACATACTATGCAAATATAAAAAAGATAAGCTTTTCGTAATTTTATTGTTTTTTATTTTTTGTTTGTAATTGCTTTTTAATCTTCATTATTTACTTCAAGTTATTACAGTATGTCTCTATATACATATTTATTTATTTATTTATTTAAATACATTATGGCCAAAGAGGGCACATTTCAATTTCCTACACACACTTGTTATTACATATATTGGGGCGGTATAGCTCGGTTGGTAGAGTGGTCGTGCCAGCAACTTGAGGGTTCCAGGTTCGATCCCCGCTTCCGCCATCCTAGTCACTGCCATTGTGTCCTTGGGCAAGACACTTTACCCACCTGCTCCCAGTGCCACCCACACTGGTTTAAATGTAACTTAGATATTGGGTTTCACTATGTAAAGCGCTTTGAGTCACTAGAGAAAAAGCGCTATATAAATATAATTCACTTCACATATGGGGGAAGCACTTCAAATTTTTACACACACTTGTTATTTCATATGTTTCATATGTTGACCAAAGGAGGAGCACTTTTAAAAGCGACACACAGTCAATTTGAAAAATCCCTCCTTTTTGGGACCACCCTAATATTGATAGATTTCACCACCAGGGGTGCAAATTAAAATATCTATTTTTTGCTTTTTGTAATGTGCTTAAGGCCGATGACAAAGGAGTCAGGGACCACAGATGACCCCTGTGACGCACTTTGGGCAACCCAGCTGTAGAAGCTAACTGTTAATGGCCACTATAGTCTTAGTACCGTAGTGTATTTGTTCATCCTATGGTCACATATGGGACGCGGGTTTGTTTTAGGTCAGCACCGGAAGTCATAAAATCAGCTCCTCACCTGGCGGCTTTTTTCGGGGATGAATAGGGAAGTCCTTCTTTAGCTTCCGTCTTGTTTTATCATATATTGCTGCCTTTGCACCTGTCAACGTCTACGTTTGTATGCACATTAAATCAACAAAAAAATCCTGACTTTGGAGCAATGTTCACAGACTCTAGTATTTGGCTCTCTATTAGAGTGTTTTTCAACCTTTTTTGAGCCAAGGCACATTTTTTGCGTTGAAAAAATCCGCAGGCACACCACCAGCAGAAATAATAAAGTCAGTTGATAGTTAAAAGTCATTGTCGCAATTGTTGGATATGACTTTAAAGCATAACCAAGCATGCATTACTATAGCTCTTGTCTCAAAGTAGGTGTACTGTCACCACCTGTCACATCACGCCCTGACTTATTTAGACTTTTTTGCTGTTTTCCTGTGTGTAGTGTTTTAGTTCTTGTCTTGCGCTCCTATTTTGGTGGCTTTTTCTGTTTTTTTGGTATTTTCCTGTAGCAGTTTCATGTTTTCCTTTGAGCGATATTTCCCGCATCTGCTTTGTTTTAGCAATCAAGACTATTTCAGTTGTTTTTATCCTTCTTTGTGGGGACATTGTTGATTGTCATGTCATGTTCGGATGTTCTTTGTGGACGCCGTCTTTGCTCCACAGTAAGTCTTTGCTGTCGTCCAGCATTCTGTTTTTGTTGACTTTGTAGCCAGTTCAGTTTTAGTTTCGTTATGCATAGCTTTCCCTAAGCTTCAATGCCTTTTCTTAGGGGCACTCACCTTTTGTTTATTTTTGGTTTAAGCATAAGACACCTTTTTATTTACATCTACAAAGCAATTAACTACCGGCTGCCACCTACTGATATGGAAGAGTATTACACGGTTACTCTGCCGAGCTCTAGACAGCACCGACACTCAACAACAACAACACATCATTTGCAGACTATAATTACTGGTTTGCAAAAAATGTTTTTAATCCAAATATGTGAAATTAGATCATCTCCCACGGCACACCAGACTGTATCTCACGGCACACTAGTGTGCCGCGGCACAGTGGTTGAAAAACACTGTTCTAATAGATGCAATGGTTTTCTGTATTGGGACCATGATTTATGTCATAACTTGTTCACACCTCCTCAAATGAAAGCTACTTTTCCTTGTTGATGTCTCAAGATGGGTAGAAATACACACACGCACGCACGCACGCACGCGCATGCACGCAGAGGGTTACGTCTCCTGCTGGATAGAATAATCTTAGTCTTCTCCACGGTAGCTTTAAAAAGACACCAAAGTCCCATAACCTGCACAGCTATTAAACTTTTATCGTCTTCAATCTTTACGACCCGCACATAAAACGCACTTTTGTGCTTTACTTTGAAAAAGATGACTGTGTTGCTGTTCAATGAATAGGACAAAAAACCCCAAAGACCCTGCATTAAGTAACCTATTCTTACAAAGCTCTGTTGTCCATTGACCCACGTTAACGTTCTTACTGCTGCTTACGTAACAACCCTGGTTAAATTGTGGAGAATTTCAACACGCAAACGTGTGTTTTTATTAAAATGACAAAGAACGAATTCATGTAATAAGATACATACATTCTGTACTGTTATTTGATTGTATTTCTAATTTAAATTGACGGCGTGGCGCAGTTGGGAGAGTGGCCGTGCCAGCAACCTGAGGGTTCCTGGTTCGATCCCCCGCTTCTGCCAACCTAGTCACGTCCGGTGTGTCCTTGAGCAAGACACTTCACCCTTGCTCCTGGTGGGTCGTGGTTAGTGTCTGCATGGCGGCTCCCGCCATCAGTGTGTGTGTGTGTTCTGGCAATGCTTACTTAATGGGGACATCGCTCTGTTTACATAGTCACCTTTAGGGGACCTCTGACGGTATGGGGACAAAAAAACAGGTCCCCTAAAGGGAAACCTTTTTAAATGATAGTCAGATCCATTCTGAAGATGCCTAAGTGATTTTTAAGCTTTGGCCCATAAAACATGTTTACTGGTGAAACTTCCTATAAGAGGACAGCTGTAGTGCTGTATTCTGAGGATCATGTCATATTTAATTTGAACTTTCTTTTCTTTTTAAATGGGCCTCAGTAGTCACGTACAAATTTGTGTGAATTATGCGAAATTATTTAGATTTGGTCCCCATGAACCATTTTAACTCTTTTTCCCCAGGGTCCCCAGTAAGAATGATCAGCACATTACTTCATCAATCCAGAGATTTAAAGACGTGTATGAGCTAACTGGGCAGTGGACATTTTACACCATTTTTTTTTATGCCTCCACAACCTGTAGAAAGGGTGGTCCCCACAAGTGATGATCAAAAACTTGGTCCCCATTCCAAATGATAACCAGTATGTGTGTGTGTGTGTGTGTGTGTGTGTGTGTGTGTGTGTGTGTGTGTGTGTGTGTGTGTGTGTGTGTGTGTGTGTGTGTGTGTGTGTGTGTGTGTGTGTGTGTGTGTGTGTGTGTGTGTGTGTGTGTGTGTGTGTGTGTGTGTGTGTGTGTGTGTGTGTGTGTGTGTGTGTGTGTGTGTGTGTGTGTGTGTGTGTGAGAATAGGTGAATGTGGAAATAGTGTGAAAGCGCTTTGAGTACCTTGAAGGTAGAAAAGCGCTATACAAGTATAAGCCATTTACCATTAAACTATCCTTTTGTAATTATTTATTTGAGGATCTTTTAGGAATATATCAGGGGCTAATTAGTGTTGTTCCGATACCGACATTTTGGTACCGGCACCAAAATGTATTTCGATACTTTTCTAAATAAAGGGGACCACAAAAAATGTCATTATTGGCTTTATTTCAACAAAAAATCTTACGGTACATTAAACATATGTTTATTATTACAATTTTGTCCTTAACGTCTTAAGGCCCATGCTGTTTGTTTACATGCTTTTTTAAATTTCTCTTTGCTATTTAGGCTTATTGGACCCTAATTAGAATAAAAACTAAAGATCATATTTTAATATGATGTACTTAGTCCATAAGTACACAAACGTGTACTTCATGTTTAGTGACATGCAAATTTTTATTTTTACACTTTTTTTTTCCAAATTCCATTGTATGTTATACTCTTCTGACACCACCAGATGGCAGTAGTAGTGTCCATATGTCGGCATAAGACCCCAATTCAGTAGTGTACACAATTTTGGAAATAAGAGCTAAAAGGTGCTGTCCATGCATGTGGCCACTAAGCCTTTAGAGGTTAAATGAAATAGTGAACATACAAGACAACTTGTCTTTTAGTAGTAGGACGGTTTTTCGCGGGACACATTTACGGCGCTGTTGTTGCACTAGTGAGCCACGGATGAGGAGATGCTGCTCCGTTATTGATTGAAGTAAAGTCTGAACGTCATTAAAACAGTTGGCGCCATCTTTTGACACTTCTTCCACTCCCGTCCTTGCACGCTACACCGCTACAACAAAGATGACGGGGGGAAGACGCTGTCGAAGGTGAGCCACGTAAATAAGACCGCCCACAAAACGGCGCATCCTGAAGCGACTGTCAGAAAACTACATGAAGATGATCTGTAAAACATCATCCATGCAACATTTTGAGCAAAGAACCAACATTACATGTTATGTAGACCACAAGGAAGTCTTTTACATTTAGAAAAAAATCATAATATGACCCCTTTAATGCGCCTTGTAATCCGGTGCGCCTTTTGTATGAAAAAAAACCTGAATAGACCCGCTCATCAGCAGTGCGCCTTATAATCCGGTGCGCCCTTTGGTCCGGAAAATACGGTAATCTATGTGTCCATACTGTATATCTATATTCACTAGAGATGTCTGATAATATTGGACTGCCGATATTATCGGCCGATAAATGCTTTAAAATGTGATATCGGAAATGATCGGTATCGGTTTCAAAAAGTAAAATGTATGACTTATTAAAACGCCGCTGTACGGAGTGGTACACAGACGTAGGGAGAAGTACAGAGCGCCATTAAAACCTTAAAGGCACTGCCTTTGCGTGCCGGCCCAATCACATAATATCTACGGCTTTTCACACACACAAGTGAATGCAACGCATACTTGGTCAACAGCCATACAGGTCACACTGAGGGTGTCCGTATAAACAACTTTAACACTGTTACAAATATGCGCCACACTGAACCCACACCAAACAAGAATGACAAACACATTTCGGGAGAACATCCGCACCGTAACACAACATAAACACAACAGAACAAATACCCACGACCCATTGCAGCACTAACTCTTCCGGGACGCTACAAAATACACCCCCCGCTACCTCCTAAACCTCGCCTCCCCACAACCCCGCCCACCTCAACCTCCTCATGCTCTCTCAGGGAGAGCATGTCCCAAATTCCAAGCTGCTGTTTTGGGCCTTGGTAAAAAAAATAATGCACTTTGTGACTTCAATAATAAAAATGGCAGTGCCATGTTGGCATTTTTTTCCATAACTTGAGTTGATTTATTATGGAAAACCTTGTTACATTGTTTAATGCATCCAGCGGGGCATCACAACAAAATTAGGCATAATAATGTGTTAATTCCACGACTGTATATATCGGTATCGGTTGATATCGGAATCGGTAATTAAGAGTTGGACAATCTCGGAATATGGGATATCGGCAAAAAAGCCATTATCGGACATCTCTAATATTCATTACATCCGTGTGTTCACAGGACGTGATGGCGTTCAACAGCCAGGCCGCCAGTCCTCTCCCCTTCCCCATCATTGCCGACGGCACCAGGGAGCTGGCCACCCAGCTGGGCATGTTGGACCCCGACGAGATCGACAAGGACGGCATCCCGCTCACCGCTCGCTGTGTGAGAACGAATCCCACACAGAGAAAAAAAATGCATCAAATGCGTAGTAAAACATGGGCTGATGTTCCCGGCTGGGTCAGGTGTTTGTGGTGGGGCCTGATAAGCGACTGAAGCTGTCCATCCTCTATCCCGCCACCACGGGGAGGAACTTTGACGAGCTGCTGCGAGTTATCGACTCCCTGCAGCTGACGGCGCAGAAGAAGGTGGCCACTCCTGCCAACTGGAAGGTAAACACGCACCTGGTATTCATTTCCTTCTAGAACTAGAGCTGTGAATCTTTGGGCACCGCTCGATTCGATTCTTGGGGTTCACAATTGGATTCAGAATCGATTGTCGATTCATAATCAATAGAGATGTCCGATAATATCGGACTGCCAATATTATCGGCGATAAATGCTTTAAAATGTGATATCAGAAATTATCGGTATCGGTTTCAAAAAGTAAAATTTATGACTTTTTAAAACGGCGCTGTGTACACGGACGTAGGGAGAAGTACAGAGCGCCAATAAACCTTAAAGGCACTGCCTTTGCGTGCCGGCCCAATCACATAATATCTACGACTTTTCACACACACAAGTGAATGCAAGGCATACTTGGTCAACAGCCATACAGGTCACACTGAGGGTGGCCGTATAAACAACTTTAACACTGTTACAAATACGCCCCACACTGTGAACCCACACCAAACAAGAATGACAAACACATTTCGGGAGAACATCCGCACCGTAACACAACATAAACACAACAGAACAAATACCCAGAACCCCTTGCAGCACTAACTCTTCCGGGACGCTACAATATACACCCCCCGCTACCCCCTACCCCCCCACCTCAACCTCCTCATAGCATGTCCCAAATTCCAAGCTGCTGTTTTGAGGCATGTTAAAAAAAATAATGCACTTTGTGACTTCAATAATAAATATGGCAGTGCCATGTTGGCATTTTTTTCCATAACTTGAGTTGATTTATTTTGGAAAACCTTGTTACATTGTTTAATGCATCCAGCGGGGCATCACAACAAAATTAGGCATAATAATGTGTTAATTCCATGACTGTATATATTGGTATCGGTTGATATTGGAATCGGTAATTAAGAGTTGGACAATATCGGATATCGGCAAAAAAGCCATTATCGGACATCTCTAATAATCAATACTTTTTTAATAACATTGAATGCCAGTTCTATGATTAACTACATTCGTCCATAAATTACATACACAGATCTGCTCAATTTCTATATTACTTAAAATAAAACTGTTTTTGTTTGATAACATTCGACCCAAACATTTAATCAAGTCTAATACAAGTAAGGCAACAAGAGGAATATCCAACATTTCTTTTTTTCTTTTTTTTTTTAAAGTGAATTTGTACAGGACATATGATCACATCACACGTGTCAAACTGGTTTTCATTGGATAGGATTTTATTGTCATTGCACAAGTGCAACGAAACTGTGTTTTCAGCACAAACCCGTTCAAGATTAGACAAAGATAAGAAAAAGGTAAAACGCTGCGGAAGAAGATGAGTAAAAATATACAATCTAGACTGGGCTCCTAAGGGGGCCTAGTTTGGAGTGGGAAAAAACCTCCATGCAATGCACACATAAACACTTTGCATTTAATCACGACAACTCGCAACAGAGGGGCGCGGAGTTGGGGCCCTGGAGGGCGACTGCTGCTATGAAGCGCTGCCAGCCATCCATCACCCTGAGGGGAAACAAGCGGTGGTGAAAGCGTGGGGTGGGGTGTGTGTGTGCCCATTGTCTTGGGTGTGATGATGTAATGTTCATAGACTGGGGCCGAACTGCATGCAAGCAAAAGTTTGACTCCAGGTGTCGTTGAGGAGGGAGGGAGGGAGGTCAAAAGCGTTAGGCAGTTATGGCTGCCATCAGAGGGCTGCTTGTAACAGTGAATAATGTATGAACTTGCCTCTGGATTTCATTATTAGTTATATAAATTGTTTGAAGTAGACTTTCGATTTTACAGTTAAAAACTTTACATTTACAAAATTTTACTGTAAAATATAGTGTTTTTTATTGATTTATTTATTTATTTTGTACAACATTTTACGGTAAATGAAAAAACTACCACTTGGGGGTGTTTTACGGAAAAAGCTTGCAGCATTTTTGTGTTAAATTTACATTGGTTTTTACAACATTATATTGTTAATAGAAAAACAGTACGGTCGTAGCTCGGTTGGTAGAGCGGCCGTGCCACCAACCTGAGGGTTCTAGGTTCGATCCCCACTTCTGCCATCCGAGTCACAGCTGTTGTTGTGTCCTTGAGCAAGGCACTTCACCCACTTGCTCCCAGTGCCACCGACACTGGTTTAAACGTGTGACTTAGATCATGGGTTTCACTATGTAAAGCGCTTTGAGTCACTAGAGAAAAGCGCTATATAAATATAATTCACAATTCACTATTTTGGCAGTTTCTTTTTACCGTAAAAACAAATGTATTTTCCATTTAAATTAATACACTGTTAAAAACAAGATTTTACAGTAAAAATATGGCAACTCAGTCAACAAACTTTTAATGCAATTTTTATTTTTTTTCCAATTC
>NC_084757.1:11677299-11684799 GCF_033978785.1 Entelurus aequoreus | reverse complement strand
TCTTGTTGCCTTATTTGACTTTATTAAATGTATTTTATGTTATTATTTGGTGCAGCCGGGCCGGAGCAGGAGGGGATAGAAAGAGAAAAACAGGAAGACAGAGGGGGAAATTGCAAGGACAAGAGGGGGATTAGACAAAGAGACAACAACAACAATAGAACAACATCAGCAAATAGCATATGTACAAATATGATGGTAAAAGTGATAGCAAAGAAGTAGTTAGTGAAATAAATATTAATAACACAGAAATGACAATGAACATTATTATACTACAAATGGAGCAATATAAATACCAATAGAAATAGCACTATTGATAATGAATAATAACAATAATTACCTCTATTATCAACAATATAATTGTTTCAAATGCAACAATACATACATGTAATGATAACTTGAAGTACAAAATAAAGCAGATACATGGTGGGGAAGAAAGAGAAGCGAACGGTATTAACCTTGTAGATTGTTATAGTAACAATAGGTTAAGCTTTGTTAGTGTGCCGTGTGTTACCCAGTTTACCCTTAAATTAGGCATCCTCTGGATGTTGCAGAATCTTTAAACAAGATTTTCTATGAGGGGAAAACCAAAATAGTTATTTTTTAAATTTTTATCATTTTTAAAAGGCGTAGTTGGCCACATGCGTGGACAGAACCTTTTAGCTCTTATTTCCAAAATTGTGTACACTACTGAATTGGGGTCTTATGGCCGCTTATGTGGACACTTATACTGCCATCTGGTGGTGTCAGAAGAGTATAACATACAATGGAATTTGGAAAAAAAAAAGTGTAAACATAAGAATTAGTATGCCACTAAACATGAAGTACACGTTTGTGTACTTATGGACTAAGTACATCATATCAAAAGATGATTCTTAGTTTTTATTCTAATTAGGGTCCAATAAGCCCAAATAGCAAAGAGAAAAAAAAAAAAAAAGCATGTAAACAAACAGCTTGGGCCTTAAGAGGATTCATGTTAAATCTAAGATCATGATGTAAAGTCGGTGATGAAAAATAAAAAAGTAGCTCTTAAAATTAGGGACGTTTCTAGAAATAAAATGTTAAATCTTGGCAGGTGGCAAACAATTTGCAGTGTGCAGTATGAAGTGATTAGACAACACTGATCAGATGCATTTCTCAAATAGCACAACCATAACAATAGTCTGAGAAGTGCTTATGGGTGTCAGCATATAAGCCACCATCCTCTCATGTTCATCTGTCACCCTCCTGGCTATGTACTGTCCAACACTAGTGTGGGTAATACAACACCCAAAGCCCAATACCAGCTACACACTTAAGTATGTAGTAACCTTTTACATTGTTATGGTATGCACGCAGTAACAGGCTGGGCCTCCTCCACCAAACTCCCCTTATCTCCCACAAGATATTTCCCTCAGACGAGCCTGGCTCCAGTTTTCCTGAGGATTGATAACCGGGCACCAGCCGGCCAACAAAACAAGCCCGCTGCTCGTGTTCTGTAACATTTGAACCCTCCTGGGAGGACTTACAGGCTCAACATAGTCCGGTTCTGGCTAATGTGACCGTGCCATGTGAAGCACTGGCGGGCAAAACAAACGTATTCCTGTCGCTGCTCTGTAATCCTGCCTGTTCTCCGACGGTGCCGTTATGATTTGGCACCATTGACTTCAGAGTGTCCTTCACTTCAAAAAACAGGGTGAGGCCAAAAACAAATGTCCACTTGGGAGGACCTATAAAATGTGAAACAAGCCAAAAAAAGCCCGAGTTGTCAGATCATTGTCCAGCTCAACTCTTCAGGTGTCAGGGAGTGAGGTTTACCAACGTACTATCACACAGCCACACTAGCTGAAGTATATCTTCCTGATAGAAGTGACTACTCAACGGTACCAATCTTTGGTACTCCCGTGTTGATAAATGTTCATTTGTTTAATAATGAAACCTATTTTTGATTTAACATTTAACAGTGAGCTGATGCTATCTTGTTTTCTTACACTTCTGAGTCTCATTTGCAAGTATTATTTGGCAGACTTTGCATGCAGTTGCAGTTCCAAGACGTTAGATGGCAGTAGTGTACGGACTACGTTGTGTTGCCTCGTCAGAAAGTAGTCTTTGCCAGTAACCTGAATGTGCCAGTCTTCTATTTTGTCGTTTGTACTGCAAGTATTGTATTTATTACACACAATATGCATCTTAGTTGTAGTTTTCATGACCAAATTTGGAGGTGTTGAATCGCTAATGCTAATCGGCAGCATGTTTATGGAAAAGCCAATGTAAATTAGCATCGAGCTTGCATATACAGTATATATATGTTTTAATTGGAGCCTTGCTGTACTTTTGAGCAAGTTCTTCCTGCTTTGTTGGCATGAACATTTGTAACATGACCTAGAAGCATACTTGCTAACCCTCACGATTTTCCCGGGAGACTCCCGAATTTCAGTGCCCCTCCCGAAAATCTCCCGGGGCAACAATTCTCACGAATTTCTCCCGGACAACAATATTGGGGGCGTGCCTTTAGCGTCCTCTACAACCTGTCGTCACGTCCGCATTTCCTCCATAATATATGCGGTTTTAACAGGTCACACTGAGGGTGGTGTATAAACAACTTTAACACTGTTACAAATATGCGCCACACTGTGAACCCACACCAAACAAGAATGACAAACACATTTCGGGAGAACATCCGCACCGTAACACAACAGAACAAATACCCAGAACCCCTTGCAGCACTAACTCTTCCGGGACGCTACAATATACACCCCCCGCTACCACCAAACCCCCACCGCCCCCAACACTGCCCACCTCAACCCCCGCCCCATCTCCCGAATTTCGGAGGTCTCAAGGTTGGCAAGTATGCCTAGAAGCAGTTTGGCTGAGTGCTGCTGGTGCGCTTGTTTCCCAGCCAAGTGTTTGAGCCGGTGCCAGGTCTCCCACCGAAGGTGACGTCGCTTGCAACAAAAATGATTTTGCACGGTAGTACGTACAAAAATAGGCCTGGGCCGATATTCTTTGAGATCAATGAAACGAGCGATAAATGAAGTCTGTACCTTTTCCAGCGTCCATTTATGGAGGAATAACAATAATCATAGAACTGGCATTCAATGTTATTAAAAAAGTATTGATTATTAGAGATGTCCAATAATGGCTTTTTTGCCGATATCCGATATTGTCCAACTCTTACTTACCGATTCCGATATCAACCGATACCGATATATACGGTCGTGGAATTGACACATTATTATGCCTCATTTTGTTGTGATGCCCCGCTGGATGCATTAAACAATGTAACAAAGTTTTCCAAAATAAATCAACTCAAGTTATGGAAAAAAAAAAATGCCAACATGGCACTGCCATATTTATTATTGAAGTCACAAAGTGCATTATTTTTTTTAACATGCCTCAAAACAGCAGCTTGGAATTTGGGACATGCTCTCCCTGAAAGAGCATGAGGAGGTTGAGGGGGGCGGGGTTGGGGGCGGGGGGGGGGGGTAGGAGCTAGCGGGGGTGTGTGTATTGTAGCGTCCCGGAAGAGTTAGTGCTGCAAGGGGTTCTGGGTATTTGTTATGTTGTGTTACGGTGCGGATGTTCTCCCGAAATGTGTTTGTCATTCTTGTTTGGTGTGGGTTCACAGTGTGGCGCATATTTGTAACAGTGTTAAAGTTGTTTATACGGGCACCCTCAGTGTGACCTGTATGGCTGTTGACCAAGTATGTGTTGCATTCACATGTGTGTGTGAAAAGCCGTAGATATTATGTGACTGGGCCGGCACGCAAAGGCAGTGCCTTTAAGGTTTATTGGCGCTCTGTACTTCTCCCTACGTCCGTGTACACAGCGGCGTTTTAAAAAGTCATACATTTTACTTTTTGAAACCGATAATTTCCGATATCACATTTTAAAGCATTTATAGGCCGATAATATCGGCAGTCCGATATTATCGGAAATCTCTAATTATTATCATGTATTATCATTACACCAGTGGTTCATTTGGTATCAACGACAATAACATTGTTCATCGGCACTCATTTGTAGGTCAATATGTCGTCCAGCAAATTCGGAAACCTATCCCTATCCTAGTTATGGTTGAAAACAACAAAAGAAGCAAACACATTCCTTAATATAAACATCCCAATGACACTGCAAACTTGTATTCTTGGGGATCTCCATCAATTTAGTAACGTGTCATCAAAGAGTAAAAATGATTTTCTTTCAATATGCATAATAACAAAAAGGGTAATATTTAAAAAATGGATAGGTGTTGCTAGTCCAACTCATACTGACTGGTACACACAAGCTATGGAGATGATATCAGTAGAACAAACTGCATTTAGTTTAGATAATAATGAGTCATATATTGGAATATGGGATCCATTATTTAAATTTGTTTCAACTATTAAATGAACCAAAATGTGACTTATTGTATCTTTGTGGAAAATGTTGGACGTGGTGTGTTGTCAAGCTTATAAGATGTGATGCAGGTGTTAGCCACTGTGACATTATTGTTCATTTCTAATTTTTTTATTATTATTTTTTTAATTAATATTTTTAATGATGATATCAATGAGGGTTTTTTAATCACTGCTATTTTGAAATTGTTACTACTATTTATGCTGTTGTTGACAATGTTCATTTTTGTTTCACTACATTCGGATTGTTCCGTGTCATGTTTGTGTCCTCAATTGCTCTGTTTATTGTTGTTCTTAATGTTGCTGGGACGGGTTTGGTTTTGGAATTGGATTGCATTATTGTGGTATTGTTGTGTATTGTTTTGTTGATTGATTAATACATTTAAAAAAAAAAAAATAAAAAAATAAAAAAAAAGGAAACCTATCCCGACTTCCTGAAAAACTAGCGCCCTCTGCAGTGGATATTTGTGTTCCGCTTAACCAACCACTCCTAAAGGTGTCACATCGAAGACATAAAAAACAAAACAACAACAACAATGTCCACTGTAGAGGACACCGGTCCTCCGGAGGACATAACACACAGACTGTGTGTTTACATTTAGTGGGTGTGTTTATTTCATGATGGAGGAGGTCACTGTTCCCATGTTGTGTGCCAGGCATTGACTTTATCACCTGACACTGCCCGTGACCTCCAGGTTAACAAGCCAGAGACCAGCCATACACACACACACACACACACACACACACATGCAAACACACACATGCAGAGCCATGGCTTGATGCTTTCCAGACACACACTCTCCCTGCCTTGGCACTTACCCTCTCCCACACAACACACTCCTCCCTCCCTCGTCTCTCACCACCGGCTCCTGCTTATCAAACTTTTTTTTAAATTTTTTTTTTTACCTCTTCCAGCTTCCTTTTTTCCCATGCACAGACAAACCCCGCCCCCTTTCCCCGAGGAGGTTACGGCCCTGCAGGCTTTCCCTGCACCTTGGTGGTGAAGGTCAGACGCGCGCACGTGCGTCGACCTCGGGATGGGGCCGACCTTTCCGTGGAGCGACATCACCCTTGAGCTGACACATCGACGCCCGCTTAACGCTGAGATGAACGCCGTTGTTTTGACGGCGCCTCGCAAATGGCCGCGCGCAAACATCTTGATGAATGCGGAGGCAAAAGTGCAATCACTCTTCCCGCTTTTATCTCTTCCTATCGACGCCGCCGTCTTCCCCCTCCGTGCCCCTCCTCCTCTCAATTAGAGACGCATTGATCACCAGCTGTGGCCGTGTCACCTGACTAATGGCTGAGGGTGTCTGGGGCTTTTAAGGAGCAGCCAGCGACGGTGCTAAGCGCTTCATCGCCATGTCAAGCAAATGGCTTCTCTGGTAATAAAGTGCACCACATGTATGTACTGTATATGTACGTGTGTGTGTGTGTGTGTGTGAGGGGGGGGATCATAACACATGAGGACTCCACCATTAAGACAAGGCAAAACTCAGTAGGAATCACAGACCACCAGCACTCCCCACTAAACCACTTTAAGTCATTAATAACCTTCTCAAGCATGCCAGAGACTCACTTACACACACACACACACACACACACACACACACACACACACACACACACACACACACACACACACACACACACACACACACACACACACACACACATTCTTGTATTTGGTAGCTTCTTGAGACCCCCGAAAAATGCCTACCTCTTTAGGACCACCCTTTCTAGATATATAAAGATTAGGGCTGCAACAACTAATCGATTAAATCGATTATTAAAATAGTTGCCGATTAATTTAGTCATCGATTTGTTGGATTTATGCTATGCGCATGCACAGAGGTTTTTTTTTGTGTTTTTTTTTAATTTAATAAATCTTTATTTATAAACTGCAACATGTACAAACAGCTGAGAAACAATAATCAAAATAAGTATGGTGCCAGTATGCTGTTTTTTTCCCAATAAAATACTGGATAGGATAGAAATGTAGTTTGTCTCTTTTATCCGATTATTAATTGATTAATCAAAGTAATAATCGACAGATTAATCGATTATCAAATTAATCGTTAGTTGCAGCCCTAATAAAGATGTGTATTTACAATATTAATAATATATACATACCAGGGTTTCCCGCAGCGCTTTGTTGTTAAGGCGGCCGCCTTAACAACAAAGAGCCACCGCCTAAACCAGGGGTGGGCAATTAATTTTTACCGGGGGCCGCATGAGCAACCCGAGCACTACTGGAGGGCCACATCGACAATATTTCAATTAAATTTTGCTCAATATTATTTTTCATATATACCGTAAGATAAATAATAATAATAATTAATAATAATAGTAATACTTCAACATAGTGTGTGTAACAGCATTCCATGACTAATATAAATAAATTAACATTAATAATAAATGACAGTAAAATAAGCACACGTATGACTGAGGAGTCATAGTGTAACTTTGTGTTGTGTTTGAGTTGTCCGACTTTTTGTGTGGCCATAAACGCACCAGTGGTTTAGTGCTATGCGTGTTGGTGACAGATGACAAGTTGGTTTGGCCTGGTTTGTACGGCAGAAAATGACTAGTTTTTCGAGATAGAAGTGTGAAAACTCATGTTTTTGGTGTGGTTATGTCCGAATATAAACAGTTTTGCTCAATAAAGTGATCGATATAATTCCTGTCCTCGAAGCATCTCGATAGATAGACGTTACAATAATTGAACGGTGTTCAATTGAACGGTGTTGACGAACACCGTTAGGGCCGCTTGTTGTCACTGTCACTCAAAGTTGCATTGCAAAATTACATAGAATAAATATGTTTATTTTGTTTAGAATTCAGATGGGATTTGATTTGGTGCGCGGCATATATTTGCTGCGCGCAGCAGACGCTAGCAGTGCGCAATTGCGCAGGCACGCACCTTAGAGGGAACGTTGCTTGGCAGTCCATGTCTTGTTGGAAACACGCCATTCTTCATCAACTTTTCTCTTTTTAGCGTCTCGGGTGTAAACCGTGCATCACTTGTCGCTGAATGTGCACCTTCACTCGCAGGTTACACACGGACACACGCCCATAAATAATACTTTTCAAAATAAAAGCAGCACAGTTGTATTGCGCGCAC
>NC_084757.1:11667299-11669799 GCF_033978785.1 Entelurus aequoreus | reverse complement strand
TACACTCCCATTGTCCACTTAAATATTTCCAAGATATTTCTTTATTCTTAGACAACGGATTCCCTTCCGTGATTGGTCATTTCTATGGACACAGAAATGACGTCACCTAAAATTCCGTTTACAGCACATAGTAATGTCGTAATTCAGCTCTGAGTGTGACACTTAAGATTCAGTCCTACACTTCGCTGAAAGTGTGAGTAAGACGCTTGATAACTAACTTTTAAGTGCAGCTTTCAGCGAAGAATTTATTTACTCTTAAGTCAACTCTTAGCAGACTTCTTAGGAGTAATTCTAAGAAGCTTGATAAGTACGGCCCCAGGTTTACAGTAGCGTTTAAAGCCAAGCATTGGACAAAAGACACTTTCAGAGTGGACCTATTTCACTCGATTTGTGACTTACATTACTAAAAAAAGAAAAATATATATATTTTAAGATTTTGTTTCGTTTAACGCTGGGGTTACGTTCCAAAAAATACCCGCTTTAAGTGAAATCCGTGGAGTAGAAGTTGATTCCCCCCCCCCCCCCCCCCCCCCCCACTCCCCCCGTTCAGTTGATATATTTTTCATTTACAGCAGGGGTGTCCAAACTTTTTCCACTGAGGGCCGCAAACGGAAAAATTAAAGCATGTGGGGGTCATTTTGATATTTTTCATTTCGAACCATAACAAAATATATGGATTTTTTTGTATTTATTTTACCTTTAGGGGTTCCGGGGACCATAAAGGGTCTCAGTTATTAAAATGTAAAAAATAAGTCTAATTTGTATTATTATTTTTTATTTAACGCTTACAGTAAATCTCTATATCAACTTTAAAAAAAAAAAAAAAGGTTTAATGGCTTTTCTGTCAAAAACAACTTTGTTTTTTTATAGTAAAACTGAAATATGCAGTATTTAGTAATTAGAGCCCTAAAAGATCAATAATGCAGGACACCATTGATTTTAATTCTTTAATGTTTTTGAGTCATCACAGTGAAAAGATAAATAAAATACCACTAAATATATTTGGGATCCAAAAGGTGCCCCACTCATAAAGTGATACATTTTTATTATTGTTTTTACTTTCATCACTTAAGTTACGAGATCAACTTCAGATATATCTGTCCATTTTACGTTTGAACTATTATTTTGTTTGTTTTATGCTCTTATGTCAACTACATGGCAACTACACAATATATGCAATATTTACCAAATAAAACATTTTAAAGTGAAAAATTTGAATTAATTGGAGCTTTGAAAATAATTAATTATAACATGGATTTTTTGTCATTATTTTTTTTTTGGAGCAGTGGTAAAAAAAAGAAAAATAAAGAAAGAGAAAAGAAAAATGGCAGCTTTTGTGTCAACATTGCAACTTTTTCTCGTTAGATTTCACCTCATTCCACTTTTTTTAATGTTCATTTTTATTTTTTGCAATAGCATTTCCAGAATGTGTGGCGGGCCGGTAAACAATTAGCTGCGGGCCGCAAATGGCCCCCCGGGCCTTACTTTGGACACCCCTGGTTTACAGGATGTTATTATTTTCATTGACTGTGCATGTTTTTTGTTTACAAGTTTTTTTTTTTAATTGAATGGGAATGTCCTGGAAATATGGGAATTTCGGGAAAACCAGGAATTTTTAAAAATATTGACACTAAATCAGAGTCGTTTTCACTGAGGGCCACATCGCAGTTATGTTTGGCCCCAGAGGGCCGCTTCTAACAGTGAATACTATTATTACACCATTTTTTAATGCATTTTATTAATAGATTTTTTTTTTTTACTAAAAAGTAAAAAAAAAAAAAGGTAAGTTGCAATAATTTCACTTCAAAATGTAGTGCATATTACTGTAAATGGAAAAACAGTACTGCTGTTTTTATGGTAAAAAAAAAAAAGAACATACAATTTAAATCTTTAAAAAATGTAATATTGACAGACCTAATGTTGATCTAGAGCAGGGGTCACCAACGCGGTGCCCGCGGGCACCAGGTAGCCCGTAAGGACCAGATGAGTAGCCCGCTGGCCTGTTCTAAAAATAGCTCAAATAGCAGCACTTACCAGTGAGCTGACTCTATTTTTTAAATTGTATTTATTTACTAGCAAGCTGGTCTCGCTTTGCCTGACATTTTTAATTCTAAGAGAGACAAAACTCAAATAGAATTTGAAAATCCAAGAAAATATTTTAAAGACTTGGTCTTCACTTGTTTAAATAAATTCATAAATGTTTTTACTTTGCTTCTTATAACTTTCAGAAAGACAATTTTAGAGAAAAAATACAACCTTAAAAATGATTTTAGGATTTTTAAACACATATACCTTTTTACCTTTTAAATTCCTTCCTCTTCTTTCCTGACAATTTAAATCAATGTTCAAGTAAAAAAAATTTTTTATTGTAAAGAATAATAGATAAATTTTAATTTAATTCTTCATTTTAGCTTCTGTTTTTTCAACGAAGAATATTTGTGAAATATTTCTTCAAACTTATTATGATTAAAACTCAAAAAAATTATTCTGGCAAATCTAG
>NC_084757.1:11634799-11657299 GCF_033978785.1 Entelurus aequoreus | reverse complement strand
AAGCTAAAATGAAGAATTAAATTAAAATGTATCTATTATTCTTTACAATAAAAATTTTTTTTTTTACTTGAACATTGATTTAAATTGTCAGGAAAGAAGAGGAAGGAATTTAAAAGGTAAAAAGGTATATGTGTTTAAAAATCCTAAAATCATTTTTAAGGTTGTATTTTTTCTCTAAAATTGTCTTTCTGAAAGTTATAAGAAGCAAAGTAAAAACATTTATGAATTTATTTAAACAAGTGAAGACCAAGTCTTTAAAATATTTTCTTGGATTTTCAAATTCTATTTGAGTTTTGTCTCTCTTAGAATTAAAAATGTCGGGCAGAGCGAGACCAGCTTGCTAGTAAATAAATACAATTTAAAAATAGAGTCAGCTCACTGGTAAGTGCTGCTATTTGAGCTATTTTTAGAACAGGCCAGCGGGCTACTCATCTGGTCCTTACGGGCTACCTGGTGCCCGCGGGCACCGCGTTGGTGACCCCTGATTTATAGTATAACATAATATAACTAGATGTGTGAATGCTCCAATGCTGAAGTTGAACTGACATGCTGACAGAATGTAGTATGGTTGTAAAAATAGTTTGAATGTTGAAGAGTTTGAATTTCCAGGGAAAACCGGAATTTGGTTTGGAACTTGGGAAAGTGTTAGTTTGAATGTCCGTGATGAGTTGAAAGTGTTGAAGGTGGAAGGGCTTGAATAGGTTGAAAAATGTGGGAATTGTGCAACTTGGAAAAATGTCCCATTCATTTCAATGGGAACTTCCTGGAAATTTGGGAATTTTGGGGAAAAGCGAGATTTTTTTAGAAAATGATTGGGAGCATGAATGTCCTGAATGAGCTGAAGTGGTTGGTGTTAGAATTGTCTAAATCGGTCAAGAAATGTTGAATTAGTAACAGTTTTTAATTTAGAAATTCCTAGAATTTCGGGAAAACCGGGAATTTTTCTAGTTCCTTAACCAACTTGGTTTTTTTTCCTGAATATGAGGTTTTTTTTGGCGGTGGCACGGTTGAAATGGATTGAAAAATGTGAAAAGAGTAGTCAAACTTAAGAAGGGTGGAAATAGGTCACCAAAAAATGGAATTCCTGGAAATTTGTTTAATGTGGAAAACCGGTAGTTTGAATGTCCAGGATGAGTTGAAAGTGTTTAAGGTGGAAAAATGTGGGAATAGTGAAAGTTTGAACAACGGACAATTCATTTTGAATAGGGAAAATGCAGAAAAAAAATTACAAATATGGGAAATCCCAGAATTTTTTTTAGAATTGTTGAAGTAGGGCGCACAATTCCCAAACAGGCTGAATATTTTGAAGTTAGAACAGTTTGAATCAGATGAAAAATGTGGGAGTTATGGAACTTTGAAGAATGTCCCATGGGAATTTCCCAACATTTGGGGGAATTTCTGAAAAATTCTGATATTTTTTTACTTGAATGGTCTGAATGAGTGAATGGTTGGTGTTGAAATGTTTCAATTCCTTCGAGAAATGTTGAATTGACAAAAGGTGTTATGGAATTCCTGGAATTTCGTGAAAACCGGGAATTTTTCAAGTTCAAAAAACAACTTTGTAAATAAGAGGAATGTTTTGACGGTGGAATGGTTGAAATGTGTTGAAAAATGTGGAATCAGATGAAAAATGTGGGAATTGTGCAACTTGGAAAAATGTCCCATTCATTTCAATGGGAACTTCCTGGAAATTTGGGAATTTTGGGGAAAAGCGAGATTTTTTAGAAAATGATTGGGAGCATGAATGTCCTGAATGAGCTGAAGTGGTTGGTGTTAGAATTGTCTAAATCGGTCAAGAAATGTTGAATTAGTAACAGTTTTTAATTTAGAAATTCCTAGAATTTCGGGAAAACCGGGAATTTTTCTAGTTCCTTAACCAACTTGTTTTTTTTTTCCTGAATATGAGGTTTTTTTTGACGGTGGCACGGTTGAAATGGATTGAAAAATGTGAAAAGAGTAGTCAAACTTAAGAAGGGTGGAAATAGGTCTCCAAAAAATGGAATTCCTGGAAATGTGTTTAATGTGGAAAACCGGTAGTTTGAATGTCCAGGATGAGTTGAAAGTGTTTAAGGTGGAAAAATGTGGGAATTGTGAAAGTTTGAACAATGGACAATTCATTTTGAATAGGGAAAATGCAGAAAGAAAAAAAAAAATATGGGAAATCCCGGATTTTTTTTTAGAATTGTTGAAGTAGGGCGCACAATTCCCAAACAGGCTGAATATTTTTGAAGTTAGAACAGTTTGAATCAGATGAAAAATGTGGGAGTTATGGAACTTTGAAGAATGTCCCTTGGGAATTTCCCAAAATTTGGGGGAATTTCGGAAAAATTCTGACATTTTTTTACTTGAATGGTCTGAATGAGTGAATGGTTGGTGTTGAAATTTTTCAATTCCTTCGACAAATGTTGAATTGACAAAAGATGTTATGGAATTCCTGGAATTTCGTGAAAACCGGGAATTTTTCAAGTTCAAAAAACAACTTTGTAAATAAGAGGAATGTTTTGACGGTGGAATGGTTGAAATGTGTTGAAAAATGTGGAATCAGATGAAAAATGTGGGAATTGTGCAACTTGGAAAAATGTCCCATTCATTTCAATGGGAACTTCCTGGAAATTTGGGAATTTTGGGGAAAAGCGAGATTTTTTAGAAAATGATTGGGAGCATGAATGTCCTGAATGAGCTGAAGTGGTTGGTGTTAGAATTGTCTAAATCGGTCAAGAAATGTTGAATTCGTAACAGTTTTTAATTTAGAAATTCCTAGAATTCCGGGAAAACCGGGAATTTTTCTAGTTCCTTAACCAACTTGGTTTTTTTTTCCTGAATATGAGGGTTTTTTTGACGGTGGCACGGTTGAAATGGATTGAAAAATGTGAAAAGAGTAGTCAAACTTAAGAAGGGTGGAAATAGGTCTCCAAAAAATGGAATTCCTGGAAATTTGTTTAATGTGGAAAACCGGTAGTTTGAATGTCCAGGATGAGTTGAAAGTGTTTAAGGTGGAAAAATGTGGGAATTGTGAAAGTTTGAACAACGGACAATTCATTTTGAATAGGGAAAATGCAGAAAGAAAAAAAAAAATATGGGAAATCCCGGAATTTTTTTTAGAATTGTTGAAGTAGGGCGCACAATTCCCAAACAGGCTGAATATTTTTGAAGTTAGAACAGTTTGAATCAGATGAAAAATGTGGGAGTTATGGAACTTTGAAGAATGTCCCATGGGAATTTCCCAAAATTTGGGGGAATTTCGGAAAAATTCTGACATTTTTTTACTTGAATGGTCTGAATGAGTGAATGGTTGGTGTTGAAATGTTTCAATTCCTTCGAGAAATGTTGAATTGACAAAAGGTGTTATGGAATTCCTGGAATTTCGTGAAAACCGGGAATTTTTCAAGTTCAAAAAACAACTTTGTAAATAAGAGGAATGTTTTGACGGTGGAATGGTTGAAATGTGTTGAAAAATGTGGAATCAGATGAAAAATGTGGGAATTGTGCAACTTGGAAAAATGTCCCATTCATTTCAATGGGAACTTCCTGGAAATTTGGGAATTTTGGGGAAAAGCGAGATTTTTTAGAAAATGATTGGGAGCATGAATGTCCTGAATGAGCTGAAGTGGTTGGTGTTAGAATTGTCTAAATCGGTCAAGAAATGTTGAATTAGTAACAGTTTTTAATTTAGAAATTCCTAGAATTTCGGGAAAACCGGGAATTTTTCTAGTTCCTTAACCAACTTGGTTTTTTTTCCCTGAATATGAGGTTTTTTTTGACGGTGGCACGGTTGAAATGGATTGAAAAATGTGAAAAGAGTAGTCAAACTTAAGATGGGTGGAAATAGGTTACCAAAAAAATGGAATTCCTGGAAATTTGTTGAATGTGGAAAACCGGTAGTTTGAATGTCCAGTATGAGTTGAAAGTGTTTAAGGTGGGAAAATGTGGGAATAGTGAAAGTTTGAACAACGGACCATTCATTTTGAGTAGGGAAAATGCAGAAAAAAAATTAAAAATATGGGAAATCCCGGAATTTTTTTTAGAATTGTTGAAGTAGGGCGCACAATTCCCAAACAGGCTGAATATTTTGAAGTTAGAACAGTTTGAATCAGATGAAAAATGTGGGAGTTATGGAACTTTGAAGAATGTCCCATGGGAATTTCCCAAAATTTTGGGGAATTTCGGAAAAATTCTGACATTTTTTTACTTGAATGGTCTGAATGAGTGAATGGTTGGTGTTGAAATTTCTAATTCCTTCGAGAAATGTTGAATTGACAAAAGGTGTTATGGAATTCCTGGAATTTCGTGAAAACCGGGAATTTTTCAAGTTCAAAAAACAACTTTGTAAATAAGAGGAATGTTTTGACGGTGGAATGGTTGAAATGTGTTGAAAAATGTGGAATCAGATGAAAAATGTGGGAATTGTGCAACTTGGAAAAATGTCCCATTCATTTCAATGGGAACTTCCTGGAAATTTGGGAATTTTGGGGAAAAAGCGAGATTTTTTAGAAAATGATTGGGAGCATGAATGTCCTGAATGAGCTGAAGTGGTTGGTGTTAGAATTGTCTAAATCGGTCAAGAAATGTTGAATTAGTAACAGTTTTTAATTTAGAAATTCCTAGAATTTCGGGAAAACCGGGAATTTTTCTAGTTCCTTAACCAACTTGTTTTTTTTTTCCTGAATATGAGGGTTTTTTTGACGGTGGCACGGTTGAAATGGATTGAAAAATGTGAAAAGAGTAGTCAAACTTAAGAAGGGTGGAAATAGGTCTCCAAAAAATGGAATTCCTGGAAATTTGTTGAATGTGGAAAACCGGTAGTTTGAATGTCCAGGATGAGTTGAAAGTGTTTAAGGTGGAAAAATGTGGGAATAGTGAAAGTTTGAACAACGGACAATTCATTTTGAATAGGGAAAATGCAGAAAAAAAATTACAAATATGGGAAATCCCGGAATTTTTTTTAGAATTGTTGAAGTAGGGCGCACAATTCCCAAACAGGCTGAATATTTTGAAGTTAGAACAGTTTGAATCAGATGAAAAATGTGGGAGTTATGGAACTTTGAAGAATGTCCCATGGGAATTTCCCAAAATTTTGGGGAATTTCGGAAAAATTCTGACATTTTTTTACTTGAATGGTCTGAATGAGTGAATGGTTGGTGTTGAAATTTTTCAATTCCTTCGAGAAATGTTGAATTGACAAAAGGTGTTATGGAATTCCTGGAATTTCGTGAAAACCGGGAATTTTTCAAGTTCAAAAAACAACTTTGTAAATAAGAGGAATGTTTTGACGGTGGAATGGTTGAAATGCGTTGAAAAATGTGGAATCTGATGAAAAATGTGGGAATTGTGGAACTTTGAAGAATGTCCCATTGATTTAAATATGAATTTCCCCCAAATTGGGGAATTTCCGGAAAAGAGGGACATTTTTGGAAAATGGTAGAAAACTTGAATGGTCTGAATTAGTTGAAATTGTTGTTGTTGAAATTTTGAAAATCGGTCGAGAAATGTTGAATTGAGAAATAATATTACGAAATTCTGGAAATTCGGGAAAACCGGGAATTTTACCAGTACAAAAAACAAATTTGTTTTTTGTCCTAATTAAGAGGAATGGTTTGACGGTGGAACGGTTGAAATGCGTTGAAAAATGTGGGATCAGATGAAAAATGTGGGAATTGTGAAACTTTGAAGGATGTCCCATTGATTTAAATGGGAATTTCCAAAACATTTTTGGAATTTCGGGAAAAGCGGGACATTTTTGGAAAATGGTAAAAAAAAACTTGGATGGTCTGAATGAGTTGAAATGGTTGGTGTTGAAATTTTTCAAATCGGTCGTGAATTGAGAAATGTTATTATGGAATTCCTGCAATTTCGGGAAAACCAGGAATTTTTGAAGTTCAAAAAACAACTTTGTTTTTTGTCCTAATTAAGAGAAATGTTTTGACGGTGGAATGGTTGAAATGCGTTGAAAAATGTGGAATCTGATGAAAATGTGGGAATTGTGGAACTTTGAAGAATGTCCCATTAATATAAATGTGAATTTCCCCAAAAATTTGGGCATTTTGGGAAAAGCGGGACATTTTTTGAAAATGGTAAAAAACCTGAATGGTCTGAATGAGTTGAAATGGTTAGTGTTGAAATTTTTCAAATCGGTTGAGAAATGTTGAATTGAGAAATGGTATTACGGAATTCCTGGAATTTCGTGAAAACCAGGAATTTTTCAAGTTCAAAAAACAACTTTGTTTTTTGTCCTAATTAAGAGAAATGTTTTGACGGTGGAATGGTTGAAATGCGTTGAAAAATGTGGAATCTGATGAAAAATGTGGGAATTGTGGAACTTTGAAGAATGTCCCATTAATATAAATGCGAATTTCCCAAAAAATTTGGGCATTTTGGGAAAAGCCGGAAATTTTTTGAAAATGGTAAAAAACTTGAATGGTCTGAGTGAGTTGAAGTGGTTGGTGTTGACATTTTTCTAATCGGTCGAGAAATGTTGAATTGAGAAATGGTATTACGGAATTCCTGGAATTTCGGGAAAACCAGGAATTTTTCAAGTTCAAAAAACAACTTTGTTTTTTGTCCTAATTAAGAGAAATGTTTTGACGGTGGAATGGTTGAAATGCGTTGAAAAATGTGGAATCTGATGAAAAATGTGGGAATTGTGGAACTTTGAAAAATGTCCCATTAATATAAATGTGAATTTCCCCAAAAATTTGGGCATTTTGGGAAAAGCGGGACATTTTTTGAAAATGGTAAAAAACCTGAATGGTCTGAATGAGTTGAAATGGTTGGTGTTGAAATTTTTCAAATCGGTTGAGAAATGTTGAATTGAGAAATGGTATTACGGAATTCCTGGAATTTCGGGAAAACCAGGAATTTTTCAAGTTCAAAAAACAACTTTGTTTTTTGTCCTAATTAAGAGAAATGTTTTGACGGTGGAATGGTTGAAATGCGTTGAAAAATGTGGAATCTGATGAAAAATGTGGGAATTGTGGAACTTTGAAGAATGTCCCATTAATATAAATGTGAATTTCCCAAAAAATTTGGGCATTTTGGGAAAAGCCGGAAATTTTTTGAAAATGGTAAAAAAAACTTGAATGGTCTGAGTGAGTTGAAGTGGTTGGTGTTGACATTTTTCTAATCGGTCGAGAAATGTTGAATTGAAAAATGGTATTACGGAATTCCTGGAATTTCGGGAAAACCAGGAATTTTTCAAGTTCAAAAAACAACTTTGTTTTTTGTCCAAATTTAGAGAAATGTTTTGACGGTGGAATGGTTGAAATGCGTTGACAAATGTGGAAGGAGTAGTTGCCAGAAAAAAGAGTGGAAATAGGGCTTTGGAAAATCAGGAATCCTGGAAAATCCTGGAATTTTTTTGATCTTGGAAATAGGGTAGTTTAAATTTCCAGGATGTTGCAATGTGTTGAAGGTGGAATGGTATGAATAGGTTGAAAAATGTGGAAATGGTGAAAGTTAGAAAAATGGCCAATTCATTTTAAATGGGAAAAATGTCCAGGAAAACCGGGAATTCTGGGAAATCTGGGAATTTTTGGAATTTGTCAAAGGTAAAGCCCGCGATTCCTGAATAGGCTGAACAGTTTGAATTTGGAACGGTTTGAATTGGGTGAAAAATGTGGAAGGTAGAGTGCGCCAAAATCTGGAGAAGAAGAAGACGATTAATAAATAGAAGAATTTTGGTGTAGAAAACCGTATGTGTGAATGTTTTGTAGCATTCACACAATAATTTCCCCGTTGTGGGATAAATAAAAGCCTATCCCAGGGGTCAACAACCAAAAATGTTGAAAGAGCCAAACTGGACCAAAAAAGAAAATTCAAAGCCTTATAATAGTGTTATAATGAGGGCAATGCGTGATTTAAGTGTCTATATTAGTGATATTAGCCTACTATCAAAATGACTATGTGTCGTAGGCTGACAGAAATGCTGAAATGTACTATTTGTCTTAAAAAAGTGTGTTAAAATACAGTGGCTACAGCTAGTTAGCCTAGCCGCACAAGCTAGCTAGGACAGTGGTTCCCAAACTTATTGTGCCACCTCAGAAAAATCTTGTCTCTTGGCAATATAGTGTACTTTTATGCATTTCCTGCCTGAAAGATTATTGCGCATGTGCTGATCAATGAAGATAAACGACGCGCACGCGCATAAAAGCTGATAGTTAACATTCACCAGGGTCATTATTTTCCGGAGTACTTCAAGCTGTTTTCCAATACACAACGTGAGTATTGATGTATAACACTAGCATGCTATAGTACAAGTATTGTTTCGACATTTAAAAAAAATTTTTTTTTCAAAGTTCCCAGCGGAGCAGTAAAGCACAGAGGCCGCCATAAAACAAAGCGCTCTATTTGAACACGGCTGCTTAAACGCTGGAGGGCTGGATATGGGCCGGTGTGTTCAGTAAAAAGTATCAAGAAGAAAGTTCCCCCCGGCGTCCTTCTGGACAGGAACGGAGCTGGGAAGGAGCCAAGGCCTCCACAAAGGACGACTGTGCTGCCGTACCACAAAGAACGAAGCACCGGACAACATTCTTCACCTCCTCACTCTCCTCGTCTTTTAACACGGGGTCGCTATTCTTACTCACTAAAGGGGTCATGTTATGATGTTTTTTTTCTGCATTTAAACCACTTCCGTGTGGTCAATATTTCACAAAACGATACTTCAATATTTCACAAAGAATACATCAATATTTCGCAAGAGAATAGTTCAATATTTCACAAAGAATAATTTTAATATTTCACAAAAAATACTTCAATATTTCACAAAGAATAATTTTAATATTTCACAAACAGTACTTTAATATTTCACAAAAGAATAATTGAATATTTCACGTAAGGATAATTCAGTATTTCACAAAAGAATAATTGAATATTTCACAAATAATACTTCATTATTTTCACAAAGAATAATGGAATATTTCACAAAGAATACTTCAATATTTCACAAACAATACTTTAATATTTCACAAAAAATACTCCAATATTTCACAAAACAATACTTCAATATTTTATAAAGAATAATTGAATATTTCACAAAAGAATAATTCAATATTTCACAAATAATACTTCCTTATTTTCACAAAGAATACTTCAATATTTTACAAAGAATAATTCAATATTTTACAAAGAATAATTCAATATTTCACTGAAGAATACTTCAATATTTCACAAAGAATACTTCAATATTTCACAAATAATACTTTAATATTTCACAAAAAATACTCCAATATTTCACAAAACAATACTTCAATATTTCACAAAGAATAATTCAATATTTCACAAAGAATACTTCAATATTTCACCAAGGATAATTTATTATTTCACAAAGAATACTTCATTATTTAACAAAGAACACATCAATATTTCCCAAAGAACACTTCAATATTTCACAAAAGAATAATTGAATATTTCACAAATAATACTTCATTATTTTCACAAAGAATAATTGAATATTTCACAAAGAATACTTCAATATTTCACAAACAATACTTTAATATTTCACAAAAAATACTCCAATATTTCACAAAACAATACTTCAATATTTTATAAAGAATAATTGAATATTTCACAAAAGAATAATTCAATATTTCACAAATAATACTTCCTTATTTTCACAAAGAATACTTCAATATTTAACAAAGAATACTTTAATATTTCACAAAACAATACTTCAATATTTTACAAAGAATAATTCAATATTTTACAAAGAATAATGCAATATTTCACTGAAGAATACTTCAATATTTCACAAAGAATACTTCAATATTTCACAAATAATACTTAAATATTTCACAAAAAATACTCCAATATTTCACAAAAAATACTCCAATATTTCACAAAACAATACTTCAATATTTCACAAAGAATAATTCAATATTTCACAAAGAATACTTCAATATTTCACCAAGGATAATTCATTATTTCACAAAGAATACTTCATTATTTCACAAAGAACACATCAATATTTCCCAAAAAACACTTCAATATTTCACAAAGGAATAATTGAATATTTCACAAAACGATACTTCAATATTTCACAAAGAATACTTCAATATTTCACAAAGAATAAGTTTAATATTTCACAAACAGTACTTTAATATTTCACAAAAGAATAATTGAATATTTCACATAAGGATAATTCAGTATTTCACAAAAGAATAATTGAATATTTCACAAATAATACTTCATTATTTTCACAAAGAATAATTGAATATTTCACAAAGAATACTTCAATATTTCACAAACAATACTTTAATATTTCACAAAACAATACTTAAATATTTTATAAAGAATAATTGAATATTTCACAAAAGAATACTTCAATATTTCACAAAAGAATACTTCAATATTTAACAAAGAATACTTTAATATTTCACAAAACAATACTTCAATATTTTACAAAGAATAATTCAATATTTTACAAAGAATAATTCAATACTTCACTGAAGAATACTTCAATATTTCACAAAGAATACTTCAATATTTCACAAATAATACTTTAATATTTCACAAAAAATACTCTAATATTTCACAAAAAATACTCCAATATTTCACAAAACAATACTTCAATATTTTATAAAGAATAATTGAATATTTCACAAAAGAATAATTCAATATTTCACAAATAATACTTCATTATTTTCACAAAGAATACTTCAATATTTCACAAAAGAATACTTCAATATTTAACAAAGAATACTTTAATATTTCACAAAACAATACTTCAATATTTTACAAAGAATAATTCAATATTTTACAAAGAATAATTCAATATTTCACTGAAGAATACTTCAATATTTCACAAAGAATACTTCAATATTTCACAAATAATACTTTAATATTTCACAAAAAATACTCCAATATTTCACAAAAAATACTCCAATATTTCACAAAACAATACTTCAATATTTCACAAAGAATAATTCAATATTTCACAAAGAATACTTCAATATTTCACCAAGGATAATTCATTATTTCACAAAGAATACTTCATTATTTCACAAAGAACACATCAATATTTCCCAAAGAACACTTCAATATTTCACAAAAGAATAATTGAATATTTCACAAAACGATACTACAATATTTCACAAAGAATACATCAATATTTCGCGAGAGAATAATTCAATATTTCACAAAGAATAATTTTAATATTTCACAAAAAATACTTCAATATTTCACAAAGAATAATTTTAATATTTCACAAACAATACTTTAATATTTCACAAAAGAATAATTGAATATTTCACAAATAATACTTCATTATTTTCACAAAGAATAATTGAATATTTCACAAAGAATACTTCAATATTTCACAAACAATACTTTAATATTTCACAAAACAATACTTCAATATTTTATAAAGAATAATTGAATATTTCACAAAAGAATAATTCAATATTTCACAAATAATACTTCATTATTTTCACAAAGAATACTTCAATATTTCACAAAAGAATACTTCAATATTTAACAAAGAATACTTTAATATTTCACAAAACAATACTTCAATATTTTACAAAGAATAATTCAATATTTTACAAAGAATAATGCAATATTTCACTGAAGAATACTTCAATATTTCACAAAGAATACTTCAATATTTCACAAATAATACTTTAATATTTCACAAAAAATACTCCAATATTTCACAAAAAATACTCCAATATTTCACAAAACAATACTTCAATATTTCACAAAGAATAATTCAATATTTCACAAAGAATACTTCAATATTTCACCAAGGATAATTCATTATTTCACAAAGAATACTTCATTATTTCACAAAGAACACATCAATATTTCCCAAAGAACACTTCAATATTTCACAAAAGAATAATTGAATATTTCACAAAACGATACTTCAATATTTCACAAAGAATACATCAATATTTCGCAAGAGAATAATTCAATATTTCACAAAGAATACTTTTAATATTTCACAAAAAATACTTCAATATTTCACAAAGAATAATTTTAATATTTCACAAACAATACTTTAATATTTCACAAAAGAATAATTGAATATTTCACAAATAATACTTCATTATTTTCACAAAGAATAATTGAATATTTCACAAAGAATACTTCAATATTTCACAAACAATACTTTAATATTTCACAAAAAATACTCCAATATTTCACAAAAAAATACTTCAATATTTTATAAAGAATAATTGAATATTTCACAAAAGAATAATTCAATATTTCACAAATAATACTTCATTATTTTCACAAAGAATACTTCAATATTTCACAAAAGAATACTTCAATATTTAACAAAGAATACTTTAATATTTCACAAAACAATACTTCAATATTTTACAAAGAATAATTCAATATTTTACAAAGAACAATGCAATATTTCACTGAAGAATACTTCAATATTTCACAAAGAATACTTCAATATTTCACAAATAATACTTTAATATTTCACAAAAAATACTCCAATATTTCACAAAAAATACTCCAATATTTCACAAAACAATACTTCAATATTTCACAAAGAATAATTCAATATTTCACAAAGAATACTTCAATATTTCACCAAGGATAATTCATTATTTCACAAAGAATACTTCATTATTTCACAAAGAACACATCAATATTTCCCAAAGAACACTTCAATATTTCACAAAAGAATAATTGAATATTTCACAAAACGATACTTCAATATTTCACAAAGAATACATCAATATTTCGCAAGAGAATAATTCAATATTTCACAAAGAATAATTTTAATATTTCACAAACAATACTTTAATATTTCACAAAAGAATAATTGAATATTTCACGTAAGGATAATTCAGTATTTCACAAAAGAATAATTGAATATTTCACAAATAATACTTCATTATTTTCACAAAGAATAATTGAATAATTCACAAAGAATACTTCAATATTTCACAAACAATACTTTAATATTTCACAAAAAATACTCCAATATTTCACAAAACAATACTTCAATATTTTATAAAGAATAATTGAATATTTCACAAAAGAATAATTCAATATTTCACAAATAATACTTCATTATTTTCACAAAGAATACTTCAATATTTCACAAAAGAATACTTCAATATTTAACAAAGAATACTTTAATATTTCACAAAACAATACTTCAATATTTTACAAAGAATAATTCAATATTTTACAAAGAATAATTCAATATTTCACTGAAGAATACTTCAATATTTCACAAAGAATACTTCAATATTTCACAAATAATACTTTAATATTTCACAAAAAATACTCCAATATTTCACAAAAAATACTCCAATATTTCACAAAACAATACTTCAATATTTCACAAAGAATAATTCAATATTTCACAAAGAATACTTCAATATTTCACCAAGGATAATTCATTATTTCACAAAGAATACTTCATTATTTCACAAAGAACACATCAATATTTCCCAAAGAACACTTCAATATTTCACAAAAGAATAATTGAATATTTCACAAAACGATACTACAATATTTCACAAAGAATACATCAATATTTCGCGAGAGAATAATTCAATATTTCACAAAGAATAATTTTAATATTTCACAAAAAATACTTCAATATTTCACAAAGAATAATTTTAATATTTCACAAACAATACTTTAATATTTCACAAAAGAATAATTGAATATTTCACAAATAATACTTCATTATTTTCACAAAGAATAATTGAATATTTCACAAAGAATACTTCAATATTTCACAAACAATACTTTAATATTTCACAAAACAATACTTCAATATTTTATAAAGAATAATTGAATATTTCACAAAAGAATAATTCAATATTTCACAAATAATACTTCATTATTTTCACAAAGAATACTTCAATATTTCACAAAAGAATACTTCAATATTTAACAAAGAATACTTTAATATTTCACAAAACAATACTTCAATATTTTACAAAGAATAATTCAATATTTTACAAAGAATAATGCAATATTTCACTGAAGAATACTTCAATATTTCACAAAGAATACTTCAATATTTCACAAATAATACTTTAATATTTCACAAAAAATACTCCAATATTTCACAAAAAATACTCCAATATTTCACAAAACAATACTTCAATATTTCACAAAGAATAATTCAATATTTCACAAAGAATACTTCAATATTTCACCAAGGATAATTCATTATTTCACAAAGAATACTTCATTATTTCACAAAGAACACATCAATATTTCCCAAAGAACACTTCAATATTTCACAAAAGAATAATTGAATATTTCACAAAACGATACTTCAACATTTCACAAAGAATACATCAATATTTCGCGAGAGAATAATTCAATATTTCACAAAGAATAATTTTAATATTTCACAAAAAATACTTCAATATTTCACAAAGAATAATTTTAATATTTCACAAACAATACTTTAATATTTCACAAAAGAATAATTGAATATTTCACTAATAATACTTCATTATTTTCACAAAGAATAATTGAATATTTCACAAAGAATACTTCAATATTTCACAAACAATACTTTAATATTTCACAAAAAAATACTCCAATATTTCACAAAACAATACTTCAATATTTTATAAAGAATAATTGAATATTTCACAAAAGAATAATTCAATATTTCACAAATAATACTTCATTATTTTCACAAAGAATACTTCAATATTTCACAAAAGAATACTTCAATATTTAACAAAGAATACTTTAATATTTCACAAAACAATACTTCAATATTTTACAAAGAATAATTCAATATTTTACAAAGAATAATTCAATATTTCACTGAAGAATACTTCAATATTTCACAAAGAATACTTCAATATGTCACAAATAATACTTTAATATTTCACAAAAAATACTCCAATATTTCACAAAAAATACTCCAATATTTCACAAAACAATACTTCAATATTTCACAAAGAATACTTCAATATTTCACAAAGAATACTTCAATATTTCACCAAGGATAATTCATTATTTCACAAAGAATACTTCATTATTTCACAAAGAACACATCAATATTTCCCAAAGAACACTTCAATATTTCACAAAAGAATAATTGAATATTTCACAAAACGATACTTCAATATTTCACAAAGAATACATCAATATTTCGCAAGAGAATAATTCAATATTTCACAAAGAATACTTTTAATATTTCACAAAAAATACTTCAATATTTCACAAAGAATAATTTTAATATTTCACAAACAATACTTTAATATTTCACAAAAGAATAATTGAATATTTCACAAATAATACTTCATTATTTTCACAAAGAATAATTGAATATTTCACAAAGAATACTTCAATATTTCACAAACAATACTTTAATATTTCACAAAAAATACTCCAATATTTCACAAAAAAATACTTCAATATTTTATAAAGAATAATTGAATATTTCACAAAAGAATAATTCAATATTTCACAAATAATACTTCATTATTTTCACAAAGAATACTTCAATATTTCACAAAAGAATACTTCAATATTTAACAAAGAATACTTTAATATTTCACAAAACAATACTTCAATATTTTACAAAGAATAATTCAATATTTTACAAAGAACAATGCAATATTTCACTGAAGAATACTTCAATATTTCACAAAGAATACTTCAATATTTCACAAATAATACTTTAATATTTCACAAAAAATACTCCAATATTTCACAAAAAATACTCCAATATTTCACAAAACAATACTTCAATATTTCACAAAGAATAATTCAATATTTCACAAAGAATACTTCAATATTTCACCAAGGATAATTCATTATTTCACAAAGAATACTTCATTATTTCACAAAGAACACATCAATATTTCCCAAAGAACACTTCAATATTTCACAAAAGAATAATTGAATATTTCACAAAACGATACTTCAATATTTCACAAAGAATACATCAATATTTCGCAAGAGAATAATTCAATATTTCACAAAGAATAATTTTAATATTTCACAAACAATACTTTAATATTTCACAAAAGAATAATTGAATATTTCACGTAAGGATAATTCAGTATTTCACAAAAGAATAATTGAATATTTCACAAATAATACTTCATTATTTTCACAAAGAATAATTGAATAATTCACAAAGAATACTTCAATATTTCACAAACAATACTTTAATATTTCACAAAAAATACTCCAATATTTCACAAAACAATACTTCAATATTTTATAAAGAATAATTGAATATTTCACAAAAGAATAATTCAATATTTCACAAATAATACTTCATTATTTTCACAAAGAATACTTCAATATTTCACAAAAGAATACTTCAATATTTAACAAAGAATACTTTAATATTTCACAAAAAAATACTTCAATATTTTACAAAGAATAATTCAATATTTTACAAAGAATAATGCAATATTTCACTGAAGAATACTTCAATATTTCACAAAGAATACTTCAATATTTCACAAATAATACTTTAATATTTCACAAAAAATACTCCAATATTTCACAAAAAATACTCCAATATTTCACAAAACAATACTTCAATATTTCACAAAGAATAATTCAACATTTCACAAAGAATACTTCAATATTTCACCAAAGATAATTCATTATTTCACAAAGAATACTTCATTATTTCACAAAGAACACATCAATATTTCCCAAAGAACACTTCAATATTTCACAAAAGAATAATTGAATATTTCACAAAACGATACTTCAATATTTCACAAAGAATACATCAATATTTCGCGAGAGAATAATTCAATATTTCACAAAGAATAATTTTAATATTTCACAAAAAATACTTCAATATTTCACAAAGAATAATTTTAATATTTCACAAACAATACTTTGATATTTCACAAAAGAATAATTGAATATTTCACAAATAATACTTCATTATTTTCACAAAGAATAATTGAATATTTCACAAAGAATACTTCAATATTTCACAAACAATACTTTAATATTTCACAAAAAATACTCCAATATTTCACAAAACAATACTTCAATATTTTATAAAGAATAATTGAATATTTCACAAAAGAATAATTCAATATTTCACAAATAATACTTCATTATTTTCACAAAGAATACTTCAATATTTCACAAAAGAATACTTCAATATTTAACAAAGAATACTTTAATATTTCACAAAACAACACTTCAATATTTTACAAAGAATAATTCAATATTTTACAAAGAATAATTCAACATTTCACTGAAGAATACTTCAATATTTCACAAAGAATACTTCAATATTTCACAAATAATACTTTAATATTTCACAAAAAATACTCAAATATTTCACAAAAAATACTCCAATATTTCACAAAACAATACTTCAATATTTCACAAAGAATAATTCAATATTTCACAAAGAATACTTCAATATTTCACCAAGGATAATTAATTATTTCACAAAGAATACTTCATTATTTCACAAAGAACACATCAATATTTCCCAAAGAACACTTCAATATTTCACAAAATAATAATTGAATATTTCACAAAGAATACTTCATTATTTCACAAAGAATACTTCAATACTTCACAAAAAATACTCCAATATTTCACAAAACAATACTTCAGTATTTCACAAAGAATACTTCAATATTTCACTAAAGAACACTTCAATATTTCACAAAAGAATACTTCAATATTTCACAAAGAATATTTCAATATTTCACAAAGAATACTTTAATATTTCACAAAAATTACTTCAATATTTCACTAAAGAATATTTCAATATTTCACAAAGAATACTTTAATATTTCACAATGTATAATTCAACATTTCACAAAAGAATAATTAAATATTTCACAAAGAATATTTTAATATTTCACAAAAAATACTTCAATATTTCACAAATGAATAATTCAATATTTCACAAAGAATACTTTAATATTTCACAAATGAATAATTCAATATTTCACAAAGAATACTTTAATATTTCACAAAGGATACTTCAATATTTCACAAAAGAATAATTAAATCTTTCACAAAGAATACTTCAATATATCACAAAGAATACTTGCAAATATTAACTCATTTGGAATTTGATGCCTGCAACATGTTGCAAAAAAGCTGGCACAAGTAGCAAAAAAGACTGAGAAGATTTAGGAATGCTCATCAAACACTTATTTGGAAAGTCCCACAGGTGAACAGGCTAATTGGGAACAGGTGGGTGCCATGATTGGGTATAAAAGCAGCTTCCATGAAATGCTCAGTCATTCACAAACAAGGATGGGGCGAGGGTCACCCCTTTGTCAACAAATGTCTGAGCAAATTGTTTAAGAACAACATTTCTCAACCAGCAATTGCAAGGAATTTAGGGATTTCACCATCTACTGTCCGTAATATCATCCAGAGAATCTTGAAAAATCACAGCCAGGCTGAAAAAAAACATCGAATGACCGTGACCTTTGATCCCTCAGGCGGCACTGCATCAAAAAGCGACATCAGTGTGTAAAGGATATCACCACATGGGCTCAGGAACACTTCAGAAAACCACTGTCAGTAACTACAGTTGGTCGCTACATCTGTAAGTGCAAGGTAAAACTCTACTATGCAACGCCAAAGCCATTGATCAACAACACCCAGAAACGCCGCCGGCTTCGCTGGGCCCGAGCTCATCTAAGATGGACTGATGCAAAGTGGAAAAGTGTTCTGTGGTCTGACGAGTCCACATTTCAAATTGTTTTTGGAAACTGTGGACGTCGTGTCCTTTGGAACAAAGAGTAGAAGAACCATCCGGATTGTTATAGGCGCAGAGTTGAAAAGGCAGCATCTGTGATGGTATGGGGGTGTATTAGTGCCCAAGACATGGGTAACTTACACATCTGTGAAGGCACCATTAATGCTGAAAGGTACATACAGGTTTTGGAGCAACATATGTTGCCATCCAAGCAACGTTATCATGGACGCCCCTGCTTATTTCAGCAAGACAATGCCAAGCCACGTGTTACAACAGCGTGGCTTCATAGTAAAAGAGTGCGGGTACTAGACTGGCCTGCCTGTAGTCCAGACCTGTCTCCCATTGAAAATGTGTGGCGCATTATGAAGCCTAAAATACCACAAGGGAGACCCCCGGACTGTTGAACAACTTAAGCTGTACATCAAGCAAGAATGGGAAAGAATTCCACCTGAAAAGCTTCAAAAATGTGTCTCCTCAGTTCCCAAACGTTTACTGAGTGTTGTTAAAAGGAAAGGCCATGTAACACAGTGGTAAAAATGCCCCTGTGACAACTTTTTTGCAATGTGTTGCTGCCATAATTTTTTTTTTCAAAATCAGCTTTTTTTTTCCAGCTGAGTGTTTAGATTACAGGTCAAATGTGATCTTTATCAGACTCCAGTATAAAGGCGCACAGGCCCCAATGTGGCCCCAATGTGGCCCCAACGGGGCTTCGGCGTCACTTGAATGCACAGTTTGATAAAGTCAAAACAGAGGCAGGTGACCATATTCCATTAATAAACGAGGAAGTTGCTACTCCTACTACAAAATAATACAAAAGTACCTTCAAATTACAAATTAAGTGTTTTAACGTGAAAATGAATTAAAGTAATATAATGTAGTATATTGGGGATGGTTTTAATCTTTTTATAGCTGTTAGGTAGAGGAGACACACACATACAGTATATACAAATGTACACAAATGTATATACAAACATATGTACACACACACATATATATATATATATATATATATATATATATATATATATATATATATATATATATATATATATATATATATATATATATATATATATATATATATATATATATATATATATATATATATATATATATATATATATGAGGTGGCGACTTGTCCAGGGTGTACCCCGCCTTCCGCCCGAATGCAGCTGAGATAGACTCCAGCACCCCACGCGACTCCGAAAGGGACAAGCGGTAGAAAATGGATGGATGGATGGATGGATATATATATATATATATATATATATATATATATATATATATATATATATATATATATATATATATATATATATATATATATATATACACAAACCCTGCCCGAGTCATACCAAAGACTATAAAAATGGGACCCATTAACTCCATGCTTGGCACTCAGCATCAAGGGTTGGAATTGGGGGTTAAATCACCAAAAATGATTCCCGGGCGCGGCCACCGCTGCTGCCCACTGCTCCCCTCACCTCTCAGGGGGTGAACAAGGGGATGGGTCAAATATAGAGGACAAATTTCACCACACCTAGTGTGTGTGTGTGATATATATATATATATATATATATATATATATATATATATATATATATATATATATATATATATATATATATATATATATATATATATATATATATATATATTAAAAGTTAAAGTACCAATATAAAATATATATATATATATATATATATATAAATATATATATATATATATATATATATATATATATATATATATATATATATATATATATATATATATATATATATATATATATATATATATATATATATATATATATATATATATATATATATATATATATATATATATATATATATATATATATATATATATATATATATATATATATATATATGTATTTTATATTGGTACTTTAACTTTTAATATATATATATATATATATATATATATATATATATATATATATATATATATATATATATATATATATGTATATATATATATATATATGTATGTATATATATATATATATATATGTATATATATATATATATATATATATGTATGTATATATATATATATATATATATGTATATATATATATATATATATATATATATATATATATATTATATATATATATATATATACAGTACAGGCCAAAAGTTTGGACACACCTTCTCCTCATTCAATGCGTTTTCTTTATTTTCATGACTATTTACATTGTAGATTGTCACTGAAGGCATCAAAACTATGAATGAACACGTGGAGTTATGTACTTAGCAAAAAAAAGGTGAAATAACTGAAAACATGTTTTAATATTCTAGTTTCTTCAAAATAGCCACCCTTTGCTCGGATTACTGCTTTGCACACTCTTGGCATTCTCTGGATGAGCTTCAAGAGGTAGTCACCTCAAATGGTTTTCACTTTCGCAGGTGGGCTTGAAGCTCCCCGAGAGAATGTTATATATATACATTTATATTTTTTGTCTTGTCCCCACAATTTCCCTCTCCCTCCTCTTCTTTCTACCGGCTGCACCAAAACAGTAAATATACCCAAACATTTAATAAAGTCAAATACAAATAAGGCAACAAGAGAAGCATCCCACATTTCTCTTTGGCAGAATTTATTTATTTTTTTATTCAACATGGACGCTAGGGCCGTAGTTTAGGCACCCCCTGTTCTACAGTGTACAAACTAGACATTTCCGGGTGTCAAAATGTCTCTTCAAGCATTATTTTGCCGACCTTTTGACCTTTTGACCAGCCAGTAAGCCACGCCTTCCAAACCTCATGCCTGGTTTGTGTGCAAGTTGAGTATAAGTAAAAAAAAAAAGACTGTAATCACACAGAATATACACTTATAACAGTTCAGTGGACTAATACTAATATTTATTTAATGGTTTTCTTATCATTTTATTAGATTTGTTGTCATCCTGACCGTGCCGTGCGGCGTCACAGAAATCAAGTCCACCCAGACTCCAGGGACCACGTCAAAGCCTGACCTTCTTCCCCGACCTGGCCGCGGGTTTACGGAGCGCGTTTTTGGCAAATGTCAGGAGCGGAGGAGAAAAAAGGGGGAGGAGTTTCGGCTGGAATGCTTCTTTGACAGCGACAAAGAGAGAAGGACGAGGAGTTTGAACTGCGGCCAAACTTTTGTAAGAGTAGCCGCTCCGCCCGCAGCTGTCCTGCTAATATTTCCCACCGCTCGCTCTCGCCGCACATCTGTCTTCACTCCTCTTGGACCCCCCCCATCACCACCATGATGAGAATCTGATCACTATACCAGAGTACCAGGCCACACACACACACACACACACACACTGCAACCAACTACTACATTTACTACAACTCTGTCAGCACCTTTATCGTAACCCTTCGGTAAATCTAGTTGTATAATTTGTGCCAACTTAGTGTATGTAGAAGAGCTACATTGCATGCGCACACACACACATTCTAGTATTTCTTACCTTCTTGAGACCGCCGAAAAATGCCTACCTCTTTAGGACCAGCCTTTCTAGATATATAAAGATGTGTATTTACAACATGAATAATATATACATACTATGCAAATATAAAAAAAGCTTGTTGTGAATAATGTGTCGGCATTTCGCAAGAAAAAGGTCACAATTTGACAAGAAAAACGTAGAATTTTGGAAGTCTTGTAATAAAAGTCGTCATTTTACTCAACGCAAGTCAACATTTTACAAGAAAAACTGAACATTTGTGCAATGTTATGATAAAAGTTGGAATTTTACTCAATAACGGTCGCAATTTTACAAGAAAAGCTTATATTTTTTAGCAATTTTATGAAAAGAGACGTAATTTTACTCACAATTTTAGAAG
>NC_084757.1:11592299-11629799 GCF_033978785.1 Entelurus aequoreus | reverse complement strand
AGAAGAGGAGTAAGAAAGACAACATTTCTAGTGAAATAGCTGTTTGAAATCAACATAGTACATACTGTGTTTTCCGGACCATAGGGCGCACCGGATTATAAGGCGCACTGCCGATGAGCGGGCCTAGTCAGGTCTATTTTCATATATGAGGCACACCGGTTATAAGGCGCATTAAAGATTTTTGAGCACTGTGCGTAATGTTCTATATTTTCAATGGAACATATAAAATGTTGGTGATGTTTACTTGAGTCATATTGCAGTCTACACATATCTCTTATGTGTGACTGCCATCATATTGCAGTCTATACGTGTCTCTTATGTGTGACTGCCATCATATTGCAGTCTACACGTGTCTCTTATGTGTGACTGCCATCATATGGCAGTCTATACGTATCTTATATGTGTGACTGCCTTTATATTTCAGTCTACACGTATCTCTTATGTGTGACTGCCATCATATTGCAGTCTACACCTGTCTCTTATGTGTAACTGCCATCATATTGCAGTCTATACGTATCTCTTATGTGTGACTGCCATCATATTGCAGTCTACACGTGTCTCTTATGTGTGACTGCCATCATATTGCAGTCTACACGTGTCTCTTATGTGTGACTGCCATCATATTGCAGTCTACATGTATCTCTTATGTGTGACTGCCATCATATTGCAGTCTACACATATCTCTTATGTGTGACTGCCATCATATTGCAGTCTACACGTATCTCTCATGTGTGACTGCCATCATATCGCAATCTACACGTATCTCTTATGCGTGACTGCCATCATATTGCAGTCTACACGTATCTCTTATGTGTGACTGCCATAATATTGCAGTCTACACGTATCTCTCATGTGTGACTGCCATCATATCGCAGTCTACACGTATCTCTTATGCGTGACTGCCATCACATTGCAGTCTACACGTATCTCTTATGTGTGACTGCCACCTACTGGTCACATTTATCATTACACCATGTACCAAATAAAATTGCTTCGAGGTCGGTAAGCACAGCCAGAATTATTCCGTACATTAGGCGCACCGGTTCTCTTCCGAGGAAGAAGTGGAATGCTGGAAATTAAACTGTTTTGTTTAGAGATTATTTCCCTTTATTTTCAATTAGTCTATGTAAACAACATTTCAGGAGGCGTGACAGGAAGCGGGATGAAGAGGCTCGGGATAGGAGGGCATGAAAAATGAGAGTCCTTGACCCTTGGTTACCTCCAGGGATGGATGATTGCATAAAAGCACCATCCAACCTCCGCCCGTCCGCCTCCCCCTCCCCGTCCTCACGCCACACCCTCCCCCATAAAGAGCTTTAACTACAGGGATGGTGGGGTGAAGGCACCACACTGGGCGTGGCGCTGTCTTTAAATGCGTGCAGGCGGGGGTCTCAGCTGCCCGGCCGTCCATTAGCCGCTAATAGGGACGTCACTCTGGGGCTTTTAACGCCGCTTGTTAGCCCGGGGGAGGGGGGACAAATCGCAAACCTGCCCCTCCCCTTTTTTAGACCACCGATGTCTCCTCCGTCCTAATCGTGGACTCCATACTCAAATGCACCTGGGCACATTTTCCACCTGCTCGTTAAAGCTAATGACAAGGCGGCCGACCTGATGCCTGCCGGAAAACAAAAGGCCGGGACGCCAAAAGCTGGCATGCAAGGAAAAAAAAACACAGTACTCTTTTATTTTTTTTGCCTCTTTCACACATTCTAATGTTTTTAATAGTACATATCCAACAACATATCCATTAAACATGCATGCACTTTAGAGTAGTCAGTGTACAGCCTACATAGCAGTGGAGATTTGCCGTCCTTGTATTTGAACTTTACAGTACAGATAAGAACGAAATTTCGTTGCATTAGCTCAGGGGTGGGCAATTAATTTTTACCGGGGGCCGCATGAGCAACCCGAGCACTGCTGGAGGGCCACATCGACAATATTTCAATTAAATTTTGCTGAATATTATTTTTGATATATACCATAAGATAAATAATAATAATAAGAATAATAATACTTTCATTTAACCTAACTTAACTTTATACCAAAAGCACTGCTTTGGAAATCATTTGTACCCCTTTCAGGGATCACATTTAGTTCCCCTTAAACATCCTCATGTTGCACAATGAAATGTAAGCATAGGACGAAGTGTGCATTCCTGTAACTTTCTCTAGTAACAGCATTCCATGATTAATATAAATAAATTAACATTAAAAATAAATGACAGTAAAATAAGCACACGTATGACTGAGGAGTCATAGTGTAACTTTGTGTGGTGTTTGAGTTGTCCGACTTTTTGTGTGGCCATAAACGCACCAGTGGTTTAGTGGTATGCGTGTTGGTGACAGATGACAAGTTGCTTTTGGCCTGGTTTGTACGGCAGAAAATGACTAGTTTTTCGAGATAGAAGTGTTTTACTCATGTTTTTGGTGTGGTTATGACCGAATATAAACAGTTTTGCTCAATAAAGTGATCGATATAATTCCTGCCCTCGAAGCATCTCGATAGACGTTACAATAATTGAACGGTGTTCAATTGAACGGTGTTGACGAACACCGTTAGGGCCGCTTGTTGTCACTGTCACTCAAAGTTGCATTGCAAAATTACACAGAATAAATGTGTTTATTTTGTTTAGAATTCAGATGGGATTTGATTTGGTGCGCGGCATATATTTGCTGTGCGCAGAGGACGCTTGAGCAGTGCGCAATTGCGCAGGCACGCACCTTAGAGGGAACGTTGCTTGGCAGTCCATGTCTTGTTGGAAACACGCCATTCGTAATCAACTTTTCTCTTTTTAGTGTCTCGGGTGTAAACCGTGCATCACTTGTCGCTGTGCACCTTCACTCACAGGTTACACACGGACATAAATAACACTTTTCAAAATAAAAGCAGCACAGTTGTATTTCGCGCACGACATAGATGTTTTTTCAACTTTATTTTGTAATTTGTGATTGCAGCTGTTCACATTCACTCACAATCACACATGCGCATACGTCCACACGGAAGTAATACAGATAGCGCTTTTCAAAACAAAAGCAGCACCGTTGTATTGCACACTCGACATAGATACTTTTTTAAATGTATTTTGTAATTTATGATTGGCCTCACGCGGGCCGGACAGGGACGCACAAAGGGCCGGATGTGGCCCGCGGGCCGCAGAATGCCCAGGTCTGCATTAGCTCATGGTAGTGCAGGATAAAAAAGCAATAAGGTGCAGATATAAATAAATAGATTACTGTACAGATAAATATATTGCACTTTTGCATATGCATCCACGTTTATGGATGTATGTTATATTGTCTTTATATTCCAGCCAGTTAATCCATTTTTGGGGGGACTTTTGTAAGGAATTTTGGTGGAAACGTGCACATTTTTTAACAAATATAATGCAAATCTGGCTTCAATTGTGTCGATAAAAACACTCCTACGTGTATGTAGATGTCATCTTGAAAAGGGGAATGTGCTCAAAGTTACCGTAAATTCCGGACTGTAAGTGGCTACTTTTTTCCTACGCGTTGAAACCTGCGGCTTATAAAACGGTGCGGGTGATTTATGGATTTTTCTTCGCTGTTTGTACGAACAGTTGTAACAAAAACAAGCAAATACATTCAGAAAAGGTGTGCCGTTGTTTTTTTTTTGGAGGAATGCCCTTCTTTTTAGCGCTTTCACCTGGAAGTAGAAGTGCCGTTCCGTTTTCTAGCCGTCCATAGCGTTTCTCCTTGATTCTTCATTCATCACTACAAGCAACGTTTGTAAGTTTTACAATATAACTAAAACTGTTTATTCAGTACTTACTTACTTACTACTTTACCATGAATTGATTAACGCAAGTTAACAAGTTGAAAAACTTATTGGGGTGTTACCATTTAGTGGTCAATTGTACGGAATATGTACTGTACTGTGCAACCTACTAATAAAAGTCTCAATCAATCAATCAATACCAAACCGTCCCATATGTGATGTCTCTAGGAGTGTTTTCATGCGTATTTGTACGTACTATTGTAAGGTAATCGGGTTAGCGTCGTTATCATTAGCATTCTGTTTGTATTGTTTAAGTTTCACAAATATCTCAATAAATTCACCAAAAACGTCACTGTGGAGTTATTGAGTCTGTTTAGCTGATTAGAGAGCTAGCTTCCGCAGCTAGTGGGTCCATGACGATGACTTCAGTTTTGTTTGATCAGCCGTTTTACTGCCATGTTACAGACACTGTTGGAAACAATTAAGGTGTATAAATAACACAATTAAAGTATGTAAATAACACAATTAAGTTATATAAATAACACAACATATATATCTGCGGCTTATAGTCCGGTACGGCTAATATATGGAAACATATTTTTTCTTCTAATATTTAGTGGGTGTGGCTTATACACCAGTGCGTATTATAATCCAGAAAATGTGGTAAGTTTGTCAAACCATAAAAATTGGCTCGTATTTTTGTTGTTATTTACTTAAGGAAAAAATGGGCAAAAGTGATTTTTTTTACGCAAAAATTAATATTTAAAAATTCCTGCATCTTAGTTGTAGATTTCATTAACAAATTTGTAGGTAGGTCTATAATTCTAATTTTTAGCATGTCTATGGAAAATCCAATGTAAATTAGCATCGAGCTAGCGCATTCTGCATTTAATTGGTACCCGGTAGTACCGACGGACTTTGGTCAGTGCCTAAAAAAATAGCGAATTAGGTACCCATCCCTAGGCAGGACTAATAATGGTTTATTTCATTCTAACTGCAGTGGATATTTGGGTTTTGCATTACAACATATTGCTTCTCAGAGGTTATAATGCACATTGATACGCTGTAACAAAATGACCGTTAAAAACTACGGCAAGCAATTGTTAAGTCGCAAAAGCAAAACACAGCAAAATCAAAAATAGTTGATCACAGTTGTAAATGCAAAGGATTCCTGCAAACCAAGAATCAATAGATAACCTAAATGACTGTGATTAAAATACATAGAAAACACATGACTTTACTGTGAAATTAATAAAAATTGTACAATGCATTTGCAAATACTGTAATGTCAAACGTATGCTCTAAAATTGATGGTGTTATTCTGTCTAAATTAAAGATTTTGCAGATAGTACATTTAAATTTACAGCATACCTTAATTGTCTTAGGGGTTTGTTTGTGTTAAAGCATTAGCATAGTTCATACTTGCCAACCTTGAGACCTCCGATTCCGGGAGGTGGGGGTGGGGCGGGGTGTGGTTGGGGGTGGGGGGCGTGGTTGGGGGCGTGGTTAAGAGGGGAGGAGTATATTTACAGCTATAATTCACCAACTCGAGTATTTCATATATATTTCATATATATGTATATATATATATGTATGAAATACTTGACTTTCAGTGAATTCTAGCTATATATATATATATATATATATATATATATATATATATATATATATATATATATATATATATATATATATATATATATATATATATATATATATATATATATATATATTTATTTTATTATACATATAAATAAAATAAATACTTGAATTTCAGTGTTCCAGAGGCTATCCAGTAGATGGCAGTATTGTCCATTTTAAGAGTGTCACAACATTGCTGTTTACGGCAGACGAACTGCTAACGTGACTGCGGTTGTTGTGTGTTGTTACCGCGCTGAGAGGACGTTAATGAAACTGCCTAACAATAAACCCACATAAGAAACCAAGAACTCGCCCTCAATCATTCTACAGTTATAACATGATTGGGCAGGCACGCTGTTTATATCGTGGGAAAGCGGACGTGAAAACAGACTGTCGCCGCTGTCCCCACTCAGGTCCGCATGGAGCTGTAGGGGGCGTGGCCTCCAGCTCCGGCTGAATTCCGGGAGATTTTCGGGAGAAAATTTCTTCCGGGAGGTTTTCGGGAGAGGCGCTGAATTCCGGGAGTCTCCCGGAAAATCTGGAAGGGTTGGCAAGTATGGCATAGTTGACTTTTGACTAACAACATGCCTCAGTCATCCAGGTCAATGTCATCTCAGGGCATTCAATCGATCGCAACTGGACTGTTTGGTTTGTCTTAGAAGACAAGTTTTGCCTTCTATTCAAGTAGGCTTCCTCAGTTCATGCTCATAGACTTTGCTTGGTCAGATCTAGTCTAGATTGACAATCGATGTCTTAGACCAGATCTGACCAATCTAAGTCTATGAGCAGGAACTGATGAAGCCTACTCGGATGAGAGGCGAAACGTCGCCTAAGACAAATCAAACAGTCCAACATGTTTTATTGTATTTTTATGGCAAGTGGTTTCTGACATTGAGGGGTTATGTCCATGGGCTTCTTTGCAAACTGCATGGAAATGAACCGCGCTGTTTGTTTAAGTGTTTGGGAACGGCTTGCAAGCAGCTTTTTAAGACATTCGGAGCATTTGATGCTGATTTTTAATAGCTCACTTGAAGGAACATGCTGTGAGTTGTCCAGTGAAAGGTTGTACCAAAACTTTCAAGTTAAAATCCTCATGTACCGCTCACATGTCTCAGGAACATTTTTTCGGTGGCGCAGTGGTTAGCACTCATGCCTCTTGGGTTAGGGGTCTTTCTTCTTCCTCCCACCTCTAAAGACATGCACCTGGGGATAGGCTGATTGGCAAGACTGAAATTGGCCTTAATTTGTTTTACGGTGAATTCCTGGTGTTAGAATAATTATATGTAAGTTATCACACAACTCTTATGCTTAAAGGCCGTTGCTATAGTTACTATCAATTGTGCTGAAGTGGTACTTTTCTATCTGTGCAAAGGGACAACTTGCAATCCAAAGATTGCGAGTCGTCTCGTATCAGCGTTTGTGTCCAGAACATCGAGTACAGAGACAGGGCGATATCACGAGTGTCAGCACATTTGCATTTCTGAATAATTTTATATTGTGTCTAACTGGGGCTGCGGAAATTACCAACCCTTCCTTCAGAAGCAGCCTCAGTGATGTAACCAGGGATCTCCCAAATAAATAGAGGAGCATGTGGGACTGGACTTTAGAGCGTGGAGGGAGATTGTTACTGAGTGTGCAGCCCCAAACGTCTCTCCTCATTAGGGATGATGTTTGAAACAGATTCTCCCGGTTGTTCGTTAAGAAAAGAACCGATTCCATGGACTCCAATCCCTTTTTGAGAACCGGTTCCCGTTATCCAGGCCACTGTGGTAAAGAAAAAGAGTTGGTTCTTTATTCGAATCCCTGGGAACGAATCCCAAATGGGTAATGTTATGCCCATTTGATTGTAGACTCTTACTGACACCTTGTGGCGATATGAAAATACTACGCGTCAATAGTTTGGGCACTTCCGGGTTTACGATGTTAGTCCAGTTCATGAGACAATTGAGAAGTAGACAAGTTGTGTTAGCTCTTACAAGCCTTGGAGAAGATACCTCTGTAAGTAAACTGTTGAACTTGTTTATATAACTCAATATTAAGGTGGAAAGTGGTTAAATTTAATACTAAGATGTTTATTGAAAAACGATTTTTGTGCACTGTTTCAATGAATGTTTTGAGGACTTAAAATGGCTGCCAGTCGTATATTTCCACCATCGAAATAGTTTCAACACTCAGAAGTATTTGTTTGATGATAGTACTGTATATTTGTGTGACGCTAATATTTACATATTGTGAATTACATTTCAGTATGTTAATTGAATCACATAGCTTAAACATTTGTCATTGTGTGTATTTCAGTAAAAAAGTAAAGTGACAAAAGTAAATAGAAGGAAAAGACAAAGCAAGATCAACAACAATAAAGAGCCTAAATGGATTAATCTGCTTTGGAACTTTATTAGACGTCTTGGATTGTTTGTTAGCTGTCTGCCTGTGTGTGCAGTTAGTATGTTCCAATAGCAGCAGAAGTGCACTTTTTGGAGAGCTGTATTATTTTCAGTTTTGTGCCCAAAGGACTGATTTTATTTAACACTATATTATTTTTTATACACCTATAGTGATCACAGAGACAGGTTGTTTTTGTGTTACTGCATATATTTGTTTTTCTGAAAAATCCCACTTAATATACTTTGGGTAACAACAGTCAATATTTATTTATTTTATTTTTTTAGGGGGGTAACAGTCAATATTTATTTATTTATTTTATTCTAGTTTTTTCTTATAAAATAAAAGTGAGCTTTTGTTAAACCAAATATTGTTTTTTTCCCCCATATACAACAACCTATCTGGATTCGATAAGAGAATCGGTTCGATAAGAGGATTCGATAATGGGCTCGAACTCGATAATTTCTTATCAAACATCATCCCTATTCCTCATTGAGCCAAATTGAACTCTGTCTCTGCATGATTCCTTGCTTCTTGTCTGTTTAATAGATGTCAGCAGTGTTTGAACCTGACACCTGGCGACCACAGCTGCTGTATACCGTAAATTCTATCGATCTTTTTGTAAACGGGTTAACACTAAATACTTTTTTTTTAATATATTAAGATAATAATATCAATATACTGTAATATCCTATAAATCGTGACTGTATTTTTTTTAAATTCTTGGCAACCACCATTTTTTTACAGTTTACTCAAAAATGTACAAAGTGCTCCACTTTAACCACTTTGTCGAATTTTTTTTAGTCAAATGACAAACTTGCATTGTTATAGTAAAAAAAATAAAAATAAAAAAAAATAAAAAAAATAAAAATAATAATAATTTTTTTTTTTTTACAACTGTAGTTGGGTTGTGCATTTTTTAGGGTGACCCCCCACCCTCCTCCAGGGTTCTTTCCAATCCAGTCCCCAGTGAGAAAGACAGAAACCGGGGCCAAAAACTCTCTGACCTCCCGCCGCTCTCTGGAATGCCAAACACGTCGCAGGAAACAAGCTATGCAGGCGGGTAAAGAAGAAGGATTGTGTGCAGCCTGAAGTGAGGGACAGTGGAGGGACTGATGGGAACATGCTGCCAGGCAAAAAGTGGGGGTAGGGGGGGTGGGGGGCTCGGCGTGGGTGATTTTGGCAATTACTTCTAAGAGGGACGACAATTAACCCTCAGCTGCACGGTGACCCTCTCATTCACATACTTAACCCCTCCAAGAGTTCGCGGGGCGACAGGCTCTAAGTGGCCTGTGGTGGTGGGAGGTAAACATCAGGGTGGGACGGCGAGGAGAGACCTGTTGAGAGTGAAACAGCTGCGGTGAAAAAAAGCACACCTTTTTTCACGACACTGTGACGCAGATCTGGATAAATGTGCGGCTCGAGGTATTTAGTTCCCCTTTTAGTCGTTACAGTCGGCTTATATTAGGACTAGGGGCGACCCGATCCTATTTTGACATCTGGGTCACGATCTGGCACCTCTTCTTTATCTCCAAACATGACACAAAACAATCCAAAAGTAGTCAAACAAAAATGCATAATATCAACAATGGTGTCAATATTGATAAGTATTCCAACAAAACAGTCATTAAAAATACCCTCATTTACATAAAAATAAATCAAATTAAAACGTTTAAAAAATGAACATTCAGAATAGCGATAAACGGTGCAATTGAGAGGACACACAAACATGACACAAAACAAACCAAAAGTAGTCAAACAAAAATGCATAATATCAACAATAGTGTCAATATTGATAAGTATTCCGACATAACAGTGATTAAAAAATACTCTTTTTTACATAAAAATAAATAGGTTTAAAAAATGAACAATATTTATTTCCTGATGGTTCACCCTTCCAGTCGAGTACATTTCCTATGCTTTGGCTCCACTCAAGCTTCCCGTTGCCTGTGACTCAGCCCCAGCGTTTCTGCACGGTGTTCATTGTTACTTCTCACACCTTTAGTGGGCTATTTTTGTTTTCTCACGCCACGGCCCGGCCCGGCGACATTCAGAATAGCGATAAACGGTGCAATTGAGAGGACACACAAACATGACACAAAACAAACCAAAAGTAGTCAAACAAAAATGCATAATATCAACAATAGTGTCAATATTGATAAGTATTCCGACATAACAGTGATTAAAAAATACTCTTTTTTACATAAAAATAAATAGGTTTAAAAAATGAACAATATTTATTTCCTGATGGTTCACCCTTCCAGTCGAGTACATTTCCTATGCTTTGGCTCCACTCAAGCTTCCCGTTGCCTGTGACTCAGTCCCAGCGTTTCTGCACGGTGTTCATTGTTACTTCTCACACCTTTAGTGGGCTATTTTTGTTTTCCCACGCCACGGCCCGGCCCGGCGACATTCAGAATAGCGATAAACGGTGCAATTGAGAGGACACGCAAACATGACACAAAACAATCCAAAAGTAGTCAAACAAAAATGCATAATATCAACAACAGTATCAATATTAATAACAATTCCAACATAAGAGTGAATAAAAAAAAACATATTTACATGTTAATCACAGCCATTTATAGAAAAATAAAAATAAAAAAAACATTTAAAAATTGAACAATATTTATTTCCTGATGGTTCACCCTTCCAGTCGTGTACATCTCCTCTGCTTTGGCTCCACTCACGCTTCTCGTTGCCTGTGACTCAGTACCAGCATTGACGCGTGGTGTTCATTGTCACTTCTCACACCTTCTGTGGGCTATTTTTGTTTTCTCACACCACGAGTGTGCATCCTTGGCAAGTTTTTGCTCAGTCCTTTTTTGAGTCCTGTTTTTTTGTTTGTTATTATTCTTATATCATTTTTGGTCTGTGTTGGGGGTCCTACTATCGGCTAATACTTAAGTATCAAAAAGTCGTATCTGGACACGCCTAGTTAGGGCCAAGCAAGACAGTGACGAGTGGATTTAAAAAAAACTGTGTGGGGACGATACATTCACTTTTCCTTCATTTCTCTTGGATCAATAGTGTTAAAATCCATACACATAAGAGTTTGAATAATTTATTTATTAGGAGTTTTTTTTCTAGAGGGAGTGACGTGTGATCCTATTTTGACAACGGACACTGGCAGCTCTTCTTTATCTCCAAACATGACACAAAACAATCCAAAAGTAGTCAAACAAAATGCATAATAACAACAGTATAAATATTAATAATAATCCCAACATGAGAGTGATTAAAAAACCCTCGTTTACATGATCATCACAGCCATTTATAAACAAATAAATAAAATAAAAATATTTTAAAAATGAACAATATTTATTTCCTGATGGTTCACCCTTCCAGTCATGGACATCTCCTCTGCTTTGGCTCCACTCACGCTTCTCGCCGGGCTATTTTTGTTTTCTCATACCACGAGTGTGCATCATTGGCAAGTTTTTGCTCAGTCCTTTTTTGAGTCCTGTTTTTTTGTTTGTTATTATTCTTATATCATTTTTGCTCTGTGTTGGGGGTCCTACTATCGGCTAATACTTAAGTATCAAAAAGTCGTATCTGGACACGCCTAGTTAGGACCAAGCAAGGCGGTGACTAGTGGATTTAAAAAAAACTGTGTGGGGACGATACATTTACTTTTCCTTCATTTCTCTTGGATCAATAGTGTTAAAATCCATACACATAAGAGTTTGAATAATTTATTTATTAGGAGTTTTTTTTCTAGAGGGAGTGACGTGTGATCCTATTTTGACATCGGACATTGGACACTGGCAGCTCTTCTTTATCTCCAAACATGACACAAAACAATCCAAAAGTAGTCAAACAAAATGCATAATAACAACAGTATAAATATTAATAATAATTCCAACATGAGAGTGATTAAAAAACCCTCGTTTACATGATCATCACAGCCATTTATAAACAAATAAATAAAATAAAAATATTTAAAAAATGAACAATATTTATTTCCTGATAGTTCACCCTTCCAGTCGTGGACATCTCTGCTTTGGCTCCGCTCATGCTTCTCGTCGGGCTATTTTTGTTTTCTCATACCACGAGTGTGCATCCTTGGCAAGTTTTTGCTCACTCCTTTTTGAGTCCTGTTTTTTTGTTTGTTATTATTCTTATATCATTTTTGCTCTGCGTTGGGGTCCTACTATTGGCTAATACTTAAGTATCAAAAAGTCGTATCTGGACACGCCTAATTAGGACCAAGCAAGACAGTGACGAGTGGATTTTTAAAAAACTGTGTGGGGACGATACATTCACTTTTCCTTCATTTCTCTTGGATCAATAGTGTTAAAATCCATACACATAAGAGTTTGAATAATTTATTTATTAGGAGTTTTTTTTCTAGAGGGAGTGATGTGTGATCCTATTTTGACATCGGACATTGGACACTGGCAGCTCTTCTTTATCTCCAAACATGACACAAAACAATCCAAAAGTAGTCAAACAAAATGCATAATAACAACAGTATAAATATTAATAATAATTCCAACATAATAGTGATTAAAAACCCCTCGTTTACATGATCATCACAGCCATTTATAAATAAATAAATAAAATAAAAATATTTAAAAAATGAACAATATTTATTTCCTGATGGTTCACCCTTCCAGTCGTGGACATCTCTGCTTTGGCTCCGCTCATGCTTCTCGTCGGGCTATTTTTGTTTTCTCATACCACGAGTGTGCATCCTTGGCAAGTTTTTGCTCAGTCCTTTTTTGAGTCCTGTTTTTTTGTTTGTTATTATTCTTATATCATTTTTGCTCTGCGTTGGGGGTCCTACTATCGGCTAATACTTAAGTATCAAAAAGTCGTATCTGGACACGCCTAATTAGGACCAAGCAAGACAGTGACTAGTGGATTAAAAAAAAACTGTGTGGGGACGATACATTCACTTTTCCTTCATTTCTCTTGGATCAATAGTGTTAAAATCCATACACATAAGAGTTTGAATAATTTATTTATTAGGAGTTTTTTTTCTAGAGGGAGTGACGTGTGATCCTATTTTGACATCGGACATTGGACACTGGCAGCTCTTCTTTATCTCCAAACATGACACAAAACAATCCAAAAGTAGTCAAACAAAATGCATAATAACAACAGTATAAATATTAATAATAATTCCAACATGAGAGTGATTAAAAAACCCTCGTTTACATGATCATCACAGCCATTTATAAACAAATAAATAAAATAAAAATATTTGAAAAATGGACAATATTTATTTCCTGATGGTTCACCCTTCCAGTCGTGGACATCTCTGCTTTGGCTCCGCTCATGCTTCTCGTCGGGCTATTTTTGTTTTCTCATACCACGAGTGTGCATCCTTGGCAAGTTTTTGCTCAGTCCTTTTTTGAGTCCTGTTTTTTGTTGTTGTTATTATTCTTATATCATTTTTGCTCTGTGTTGGGGGTCCTACTATCGGCTAATACTTAAGTATCAAAAAGTCGTATCTGGACACGCCTAGTTAGGACCAAGCAAGACAGTGACGAGTGGATTTAAAAAAAACTGTGGGGACGATACATTCACTTTTCCTTCATTTCTCTTGGATCAATAGTGTTAAAATCCATACACATAAGAGTTTGAATAATTTATTTATTAGGAGTTTTTTTTCTAGAGGGAGTGACGTGTGATCCTATTTTGACATCGGACATTGGACACTGGCAGCTCTTCTTTATCTCCAAACATGACACAAAACAATCCAAAAGTAGTCAAACAAAATGCATAATAACAACAGTATAAATATTAATAATAATTCCAACATAATAGTGATTAAAAACCCCTCGTTTACATGATCATCACAGCCATTTATAAACAAATAAATACAATAAAAATATTTAAAAAATGAACAATATTTATTTCCTGATAGTTCACCCTTCCAGTCGTGGACATCTCTGCTTTGGCTCCGCTCATGCTTCTCGTCGGGCTATTTTTGTTTTCTCATACCACGAGTGTGCATCCTTGGCAAGTTTTTGCTCACTCCTTTTTGAGTCCTGTTTTTTTGTTTGTTATTATTCTTATATCATTTTTGCTCTGCGTTGGGGTCCTACTATTGGCTAATACTTAAGTATCAAAAAGTCGTATCTGGACACGCCTAATTAGGACCAAGCAAGACAGTGACTAGTGGATTAAAAAAAAACTGTGTGGGGACGATACATTCACTTTTCCTTCATTTCTCTTGGATCAATAGTGTTAAAATCCATACACATAAGAGTTTGAATAATTTATTTATTAGGAGTTTTTTTTCTAGAGGGAGTGACGTGTGATCCTATTTTGACATCGGACATTGGACACTGGCAGCTCTTCTTTATCTCCAAACATGACACAAAACAATCCAAAAGTAGTCAAACAAAATGCATAATAACAACAGTATAAATATTAATAATAATTCCAACATGAGAGTGATTAAAAAACCCTCGTTTACATGATCATCACAGCCATTTATAAACAAATAAATAAAATAAAAATATTTAAAAAATGAACAATATTTATTTCCTGATGGTTCACCCTTCCAGTCGTGGACATCTCTGCTTTGGCTCCGCTCATGCTTCTCGTCGGGCTATTTTTGTTTTCTCACACCATGAGTGTGCATCCTTGGCAAGTTTTTGCTCACTCCTTTTTGAGTCCTGTTTTTTTGTTTGTTATTATTCTTATATAATTTTTGCTCTGCGTTGGGGTCCTACTATCGGCTAATACTTAAGTATCAAAAAGTCGTATCTGGACACGCCTAGTTAGGACCAAGCAAGACAGTGACTAGTGGATTTAAAAAAAACTGTGGGGACGATACATTCACTTTTCCTTCATTTCTCTTGGATCAATAGTGTTAAAATCCATACACATAAGAGTTTGAATAATTTATTTATTAGGAGTTTTTTTTCTAGAGGGAGTGACGTGTGATCCTATTTTGACAACGGACACTGGCAGCTCTTCTTTATCTCCAAACATGACACAAAACAATCCAAAAGTAGTCAAACAAAATGCATAATAACAACAGTATAAATATGAATAATAATTCCAACATGAGAGTGATTAAAAAACCCCTCGTTTACATGATCATCACAGCCATTTATAAACAAATAAATAAAATAAAAATATTTTAAAAATGAACAATATTTATTTCCTGATGGTTCACCCTTCCAGTCGTGGACATCTCCTCTGCTTTGGCTCCACTCACGCTTCTCGCCGGGCTATTTTTGTTTTCTCACACCACAAGTGTGCATCTATGTCAAGTTTTTCTCACTCCTTTTTGAGTGCTTTTTTTTTGTTTGTTATTATTCTTATATCATTTTTGCTCTGCGTTGGGGGTCCTACTATCGGCTAATACTTAAGTATCAAAAAGTCGTATCTGGACACGCCTAATTAGGACCAAGCAAGACAGTGACTAGTGGATTTAAAAAAAACTGTGTGGGGACGATACATTCACTTTTCCTTCATTTCTCTTGGATCAATAGTGTTAAAATCCATACACATAAGAGTTTGAATAATTTATTTATTAGGAGTTTTTTTTCTAGAGGGAGTGATGTGTGATCCTATTTTGACATCGGACATTGGACACTGGCAGCTCTTCTTTATCTCCAAACATGACACAAAACAATCCAAAAGTAGTCAAACAAAATGCATAATAACAACAGTATAAATATTAATAATAATTCCAACATAATAGTGATTAAAAACCCCTCGTTTACATGATCATCACAGCCATTTATAAATAAATAAATAAAATAAAAATATTTAAAAAATGAACAATATTTATTTCCTGATGGTTCACCCTTCCAGTCGTGGACATCTCTGCTTTGGCTCCGCTCATGCTTCTCGTCGGGCTATTTTTGTTTTCTCATACCACGAGTGTGCATCCTTGGCAAGTTTTTGCTCAGTCCTTTTTTGAGTCCTGTTTTTTTGTTTGTTATTATTCTTATATCATTTTTGCTCTGCGTTGGGGGTCCTACTATCGGCTAATACTTAAGTATCAAAAAGTCGTATCTGGACACGCCTAATTAGGACCAAGCAAGACAGTGACTAGTGGATTTAAAAAAAACTGTGTGGGGACGATACATTCACTTTTCCTTCATTTCTCTTGGATCAATAGTGTTAAAATCCATACACATAAGAGTTTGAATAATTTATTTATTAGGAGTTTTTTTTCTAGAGGGAGTGACGTGTGATCCTAGTTTGACATCGGACATTGGACACTGGCAGCTCTTCTTTATCTCCAAACATGACACAAAACAATCCAAAAGTAGTCAAACAAAATGCATAATAACAGTATAAATATTAATAATAATTCCAACATAATAGTGATTAAAAACCCCTCGTTTACATGATCATCACAGCCATTTATAAACAAATAAATAAAATAAAAATATTTAAAAAATGAACAATATTTATTTCCTGATGGTTCACCCTTCCAGTCGTGGACATCTCTGCTTTGGCTCCGCTCATGCTTCTCGTCGGGCTATTTTTGTTTTCTCATGCCACGAGTGTGCATCCTTGGCAAGTTTTTGCTCACTCCTTTTTGAGTCCTGTTTTTTTGTTTGTTATTATTCTTATATCATTTTTGCTCTGCGTTGGGGTCCTACTATCGGCTAATACTTAAGTATCAAAAAGTCGTATCTGGACACGCCTAGTTAGGACCAAGCAAGACAGTGACGAGTGGATTTAAAAAAAACTGTGGGGACGATACATTCACTTTTCCTTCATTTCTCTTGGATCAATAGTGTTAAAATCCATACACATAAGAGTTTGAATAATTTATTTATTAGGAGTTTTTTTTCTAGAGGGAGTGACGTGTGATCCTATTTTGACATCGGACATTGGACACTGGCAGCTCTTCTTTATCTCCAAACATGACACAAAACAATCCAAAAGTAGTCAAACAAAATGCATAATAACAACAGTATAAATATTAATAATAATTCCAACATGAGAGTGATTAAAAAACCCTCGTTTACATGATCATCACAGCCATTTATAAACAAATAAATAAAATAAAAATATTTAAAAAATGAACAATATTTATTTCCTGATGGTTCACCCTTCCAGTCGTGGACATCTCCTCTGCTTTGGCTCCGCTCATGCTTCTCGTCGGGCTATTTTTGTTTTCTCATACCACGAGTGTGCATCCTTGGCAAGTTTTTGCTCACTCCTTTTTGAGTCCTGTTTTTTTGTTTGTTATTATTTTTATATCATTTTTGCTCTGCGTTGGGGTCCTACTATCGGCTAATACTTAAGTATCAAAAAGTCGTATCTGGACACGCCTAATTAGGACCAAGCAAGACAGTGACAAGTGGATTTAAAAAAAACTGTGTGGGGACGATACATTCACTTTTCCTTCATTTCTCTTGGATCAATAGTGTTAAAATCCATACACATAAGAGTTTGAATAATTTATTTATTAGGAGTTTTTTTTCTAGAGGGAGTGACGTGTGATCCTATTTTGACAACGGACACTGGCAGCTCTTCTTTATCTCCAAACATGACACAAAACAATCCAAAAGTAGTCAAACAAAATGCATAATAACAACAGTATAAATATTAATAATAATTCCAACATGAGAGTGATTAAAAAACCCTCGTTTACATGATCATCACAGCCATTTATAAACAAATAAATAAAATAAAAATATTTAAAAAATGAACAATATTTATTTCCTGATGGTTCACCCTTCCAGTCGTGGACATCTCCTCTGCTTTGGCTCCGCTCACGCTTCTCGCCGGGCTATTTTTGTTTTCTCACACCACAAGTGTGCATCTATGTCAAGTTTTTGCTCACTCCTTTTTGAGTGCTTTTTTGTTTGTTTGTTATTATTCTTATATCATTTTTGCTCTGCGTTGGGGTCCTACTATCGGCTAATACTTAAGTATCAAAAAGTCGTATCTGGACACGCCTAACTAGGACCAAGCAAGGCGGTGACGAGTGGATTAAAAACGGATAAATTCACTTTTCCTTCATTTCTCCTGGATCAATAGTGTTGAAATTCATACACTTTAGAGTTATAGTACTTTATTTATTAGGAGTTTTTGGCTGGAGGGAGTGACGTGTGGAGCGCATGAATTATCATTCTTCATCTAGGGATCGGAAAACAAAGGAGGAAGTCAGGGGAAATTATCCAACAATAAATCATTTTCCTGCCAAACGACACAAATTCTTCGCAGAGATTAAGGACTTTTGTGACTCATTAGCTCGGCTTGAACCATGAGACCACACACACACACACACACACACACACACACACACACACACACACACACACACACACACACACACACACACACACACACACACACACACACACACACACACACACACACACACTGTAATTCCAGGGTGAATAGTGTACCTGTGGGGGGGGTTATTCACAACATTGTTCATTTTTACGCAACATGAGCACACAAACGCTGACAATGTTTGAACATCCAACCTGTCAGCGGCGTGAAAAAAATGAAGAAGACAGACGTCAAACGAGGGTGGAAAGGCAACAAAAGCACAGCTGGGAGATCGTCTCAGGTGCGGAAAAAACGTCCTTTTTCTTTTAAAAAAAGTCGGCTGTTGACGCGCTTTAACCCTTTCAAAGCAGTGAAGTTGGCACGTTGTGTAAATCATAAATAAAAATAGAATATAATAATTTGCAAATCCTTTTCAACGTATATTCAATTGAATAGACTGCAAAGAGAAGCGTCATTTTTTTTTGCAAAACAAAAAAAGCGTTTCTGGGTGTTGTTGATAAATGGCTTTGGCGTTGCATAGTAGAGTATTAACTTGCACTTACAGATGTAGCGACCAACTGTAGTTACTGACAGTGGTTTTCTGAAGTGTTCCTGAGCCCAGGTGGTGATATCCTTTACACACTGATGTCGATTTTTTGATGCAGTACCGCCTGAGGGATCGAAGGTCCGTAACATCATGGCTTACGTGCAGTGATTTCTCCAGATTCTCTGAACCTTTTGATGATATTACGGACTGTAGATGGTGAAATCCCTAAATTCCTTGCAATAGCTGGTTGAGAAATGTCGTTCTTGTCTGTTGGACAATTTGCTCACGCATTTGTTCACAATGTGGTGACCCAATCATGGCACCCACCTGTTCCCAATGAGCCTGCTCACATGTGGGATGTTCCAAATAAGTGTTTGACGAGCATTCCTCCACTTTCTCAGTCTTTTTTGCCACTTGTGCCAGCTTTTTTGAAACAGGTTGCAGGCATCACATTCCAAATGAGCTAATATTTGCAAAAAAATAACAACGTTTTCCCAGTTCGAACGTTAAATATCTTGTCTTTGCAGTCTATTCAATTGAATATAAGTTGAAAAGGATTTGCAAATGATTGTATTCTGTTTTTATTTACCATTTACACAACGTGACAACTTCACTGCTTTTGGGGTTTGTACTATTTTTGAAGTGCAACATTTTTGATTGCACTTCTTACCTATATATTAATATTTTTAATATCTCATAGAAATGTTTTCATTAATTTTGTTGTATTTTAAAAAAATGTTTACTGGGCTGTTCTTGTTTTGATGGCGGACGTGTGGTACATATAACAATATACACAATGTTGCCAAAAGTATTTGGCAAATGATGAGAATCAGGTGTCCTAATCACTTGGCCCGGCCACAGGTGTATAAATGCAAGCACTTAGCCATGGAGACTGTTTCTACAAACATTTGTGAAAGAATGGGCCGCTCTCAGTGATTTCCAGCGTGGAACTGTCATAGGATGCCACCTGAAATTTGGTGGAGGAGGAATTATGGTGTGGGGTTGTTTTTCCAGGAGTTGGGCTTGACCCCTTAGTTCCAGTGAAAGGAACTTTAAATGCTCCAGGATACCAAAACATTTTGGACAATTCCATGCTCCCAACCTTGTGGGAACAGTTTTGAGCGGGCCCCTTCCTCTTCCAACATGACTGTGCACCAGTGCACAAAGCAAGGTCCATAAAGACATGGATGACAGAGTCTGGTGTGGATGAACTTGACTGGCCTGCACAGAGTCCTGACCTGAACCCCTTTGGGATGAATTAGAACGGAGACTGAGAGCCAGGCCTTCTCGGCCAACATCAGTGTGTGACCTCACCAATGCACTTTTGGAAGAATGGTGGAAAATTCCTATAAACACACTCCGCAACCTTGTGGACAGCCTTCCCAGAAGAGTTGAAGCTGTAATAGCTACAAAAGGTGGATCCACATAGGAATGGGATGGCACTTCAAGTTCATATGTGAGTCAAATACTTTTGGCAATGTAGTGTATATGTGCATTATTACTGTACTGAGACCTGTTTTTAATGTTTTTATATCTTCATTATGCATTTCAGTCACTATAATTATCTGCATTCAAACATTTTCTGTACATTTTGTTGGTCCTTGTATAAAAAAGCCACCATTTTCCCCCCCAAAGTCCTCCCGGCCTGGTGTGTCTCTCATCGCCCGGCTGGCCCAGGTCCTGTTTCACGGGCTTAAATCTAATCAGGAGAATCAACTCCATCTCGGCCTTTAATGAGAGCGAGGGGCCGAGTGCTTTTCCAAGGTGCTGCCCCGGCCCTGTTATTCTTTGCAAAGGTCTCGCTGCTCCGGGAAGGAAATCTCCACAAGTGGATTAGCCAAAAAAACCCCCAAGGAAGGAAGAAACAGATCTGCTGGACCACGTCGCACACACTGAGGTGTCCCAGCACACACGCCGCTGTGGAGGGCCTTCCCTTCCAGCGCTCTGAATCAAACAGGGGAATCCAAAACACATTTTCACCCTTGGCCCGGACATATGGAACTTGTCCCGCCCGTGTTTTCTTTTCATCTGGCCGCCGTGGAGCCCAGAAGTTTGGACGGTGTCCGCCCTGCTCCCCCCACCCCCTCGTTCCAAGGGGCTGTGCTGACCCCCATCAACAGGCCGGGGGACAATATACCTCGTGCCGAGGACAAGGACGCGACCTGACCAATTCGTGACAATACATTATACACACGCGGACCACAACGCTGTGGGATGGCCTCTCCAACCAGACAAGTGGGAGAAGAGGGACCGCAGTGGCCTGACCCGTGTCAGAGGAAGTGCAATGCCGTCCCACAGCAGTGTGAGACCAGAGTTGTGACTAGCATTTCATACACTATATTGCCAAAAGTATTTGGCCACCTGCCTTGACTCACATATGAACTTGAAGTGCCATCCCATTCCTAACCCATAGGGTTCAATATGATGTCGGTCCACCTTTTGCAGCTATTACAGCTTCAAGTCTTCTGGGAAGGCTGTCCACAAGGTTGCGGAGTGTGCATTCTTCCAAAAGCGCATTGGTGAGGTCACACACTGATGTTGGTCGAGAAGGCCTGGCTGTCAGTCTCCGTTCTAATTCACCCCAAAGGTGTTCTATCGGGTTCAGGTCAGGACTCTGTGCAGGCCAGTCAAGTTCATCCACACCAGACTCTGTCATCCATGTCTTTATGGACCTTGCTTTGTGCACTGGTGCACAGTCATGTTGGAAGAGGAAGGGGCCCGCTCCAAACTGCTCCCACAAGGTTGGGAGCATGGAATTGTCCAAAATGTTTTGGTATCCTGGAGCATTCAAAGTTCCTTTCACTGGAACTAAGGGGCCAAGCCCAACTCCTAAAAAAACAACCCCACACCATAATTCCTCCTAAACCTGACCAATTCGTGACAATACATTATATACACGCGGAGCACAATGCTGTGGGATGGCCTCTCCAACCAGACAATTGGGAGAAAAGGAACCGCAGTGGCCTGACCCATGTTTGTGCTGGAGTGACCACGGTCCTGTATGAGGAAGTGCAATGCCGTCCCACAGCAGTGTGAGACCAGAGTTGTGACTATCATTTCATACACTATATTGCCAAAAGTATTTGGCCACCTGCCTTGACTCACATATGAACTTGAAGTGCCATCCCATTCCTAACCCATAGGGTTCAATATGATGCGGGTCCACCTTTTGCAGCTATTACAGCTTCAAGTCTTCTGGGAAGGCTGTCCACAAGGTTGCGGAGTGTGTTTGTAGGAATTTTCCACCATTCTTCCAAAAGCACATTGGTGAGGTCACACACTGATGTTGGTCGAGAAGGCCTGGCTCTCTGTCTCCATTCTAATCCACCCCAAAGGTGTTCTATTGGGTTCAGGTCAGGACTCTGTGCAGGCCAGTTAAGTTCATCCACACCAGACTCTGTCATCCATGTCTTTATGGACCTTGCTTTAGGCACTGGTGCACAGTCATGTTGGAAGAGGAAGGGGCCCGCTCCAAACTGTTCCCACAAGGTTGGGAGCATGGAATTGTCCAAAAAGTTTTGGTATCCTGGAGCATTTAAAGTTCCTTTCACTGGAACTAAGGGGCCAAGCCAACTCCTGAAAAAACAACCCCACACCATAATTCCTCCTAAACCTGACCAATTCGTGACAATACATTATACACACGCGGACCACAACGCTGTGGGATGGCCTCTCCAACCAGACAAGTGGGAGAAGAGGGACCGCAGTGGCCTGACCCGTGTTTGTGCTAGAGTGACCACGGTCCTGTATGAGGAAGTGCAATGCCGTCCCACAGCAGTGTGAGACCAGACTTGTGACTAGCATTTCATACACTATATTGCCAAAAGTATTTGGCCACCTGCCTTGACTCACATATGAACTTGAAGTGCCATCCCATTCCTAACCCATAGGGTTCAATATGATGTGGGTCCACCTTTAGCAGCTATTACAGCTTAATCTCTTCTGGGAAGGCTGTCCACAAGGTTGCGGAGTGTGTTTATAGGAATTTTCCACCATTCTTCCAAAAGCGCATGGGTGAGGTCACACACTGATGTTGGTCGAGAAGGCCTGGCTCTCAGTCTCCGTTTCTAATTTATCCCAAAGGTGTTCTATCGGGTTCAGGTCAAGACTCTGTGCAGGCCAGTCAAGTTCATCCACACCAGACTCGGTCATCCATTTGGATGGGTGGCCAAACACTTTTGGCAATATAGTGCCACTAACATAGGTCTTTTGTACAACACTGGAGCTCCTGACTATTGAGGTGTGGAATGGTATCCCACAGCAGTGTGTGGCTAGCACGAGAAGGAGGAGGAGCCAGGCCGCTATGGTTGCCACTTTTCAAATTCTCTTGTAGTCAGGCAATATTTTCGGTATATTCGACATTTTTACCTGACACGTTTCGACTGTCACTACGGGGTGTCAGGGGACCCTTCTGAGGGGTCACCAACAGGATGAGCCACAGCTGAGTGTGGAATAAGCATACACAGGCCGCCCCTACTTAATACCGGGGTCACACACTGCTGTGGGATGGCAGCAGCCTCAGAAGCATGTGGATGCTTCTCTCACTCATTACTAGCGGTCCTGACCGTTGAGGAGTTGAGTAGCACCCCACAGCAGTGTGTGACCATCCTGACGAGGAGGATGTGCCAAGCTGTTTTGGCTAGCTCTTCCACCTGCTTTTAAGGCTCCTGCCTATTGAGGAGTTCAAAGGCATTCCACAGCAGTGTGTGACCAGGCTGGTGATTGGCATTATAAAGCAGGTGCCAGGTCGTTGCGACTGTACATGCTACTCTCTGACAGTACTGAAAGGTCCTGACCATTGAGGAGTTGAGTAGCACCCCACAGCAGTGTGTGGCCAGCCTGATGATGAGGATGTGCCAAACTGTTTTGGCTAGTTCCTTCACATGCAGCCAATATTGAGGCTCCTGCCTATTGAGGAGTAAATGGCATCCCACAGCAGTGTGTGACCAGGCTGGTGATTGGTGTTATAAAGCAGGTGCCAGGTCGTTGTGACTGTGCCTGTTTCTCTCAAAAACCACTGAAAGGTCCTGACCATTGAGGAATTGAGTAGCATCCCGCAGCAGTGTGTGACCAGCCTGATGATGATGATGTGCCAAGGTGTTTTGGCTAGTTACTCCAATATAGAGGCTCCTGCCTATTGAGGAGTTAAATGGCATCCCACAGCAGTGTGTGACCAGGTTGGTGATTGGCTTTAAAAAGCGGATGCCGGGTCGTGCCGACTGTGCCGGCTTCTCTCAAATACAAGTGAGGGTCCTGACCGTTGTGGAGTTGGGTAGCATCCCACAGCAGTGTGTGACCAGCCTGATGATGAGGATGTGCCAAGCTGTTTCTGCGAGTTCTTCCACATGCTACCGATACCGAGGCCCCTGCTTTTTGAGGAGTTCAATGGCATCCCACAGCAGTGTGTGACCAGCCTGATGATGAGGCTGTGCCGAGCTGTTTTGGCTAGTTCCTCCACATGCAACCAATATTGGGGCTCCTGCCTATCGAGGAGTTAAATGGCATCCCACAGCGGTGTGTCACCAGCCTGATGATGAGGATGTGCCGAGCTGTTTGGGCGAGTTCTTTCACATGCTACCGATACCGAGGCCCCTGCCTATTGAGGAGTTCAATGGCATCCCACAGCAGTGTGTGACCAGCCTGATGATGAGGATGTGCCAAGCTGTTTCGGCGAGTTCCACCACATGCAACCAATATTGAGGCTCCTGCCTATCGAGGAGTTAAATGGCATCCCACAGCGGTGTGTCACCAGCCTGATGATGAAGATGTGCCGAGCTGTTTGGGCGAGTTCTTTCACATGCTACCGATACCGAGGCCCCTGCTTTTTGAGGAGTTCAATGGCATCCCACAGCAGTGTGTGACCAGCCTGATGATGAGGCTGTGCCGAGCTGTTTTGGCTAGTTCCACCACATGCAACCAATATTGAGGCTCCTGCCTATCGAGGAGTTAAATGACATCCCACAGCGGTGTGTGACCAGGCTGGTGATTGGCATTAGACAGCAGATGCCAGGTATTTGCGCGTGCATGCGTCTCTCACTCATTACCAGGGGTCCTGACCGTTGAGTAGCATCCCACAGCAGTGTGTCACCAGTCTGATGATGAGGATGTGCCAAGCTGTTATGGCTGGCTCTTCCACCTGCTTTTAAGGCTCCTGCCTATTGAGGAGTTCAATGGCATCCCACAGCAGTGTGTGAGCAGGTTGGTGATTGGCTTTAAAAAGCGGATGCCAGGTCGTGGCGACTGTGCCGGCGTCTCTCAAACACAAATGAGGGTCCTGACCGTTGTGGAGTTGAGTAGCATCCCACAGCAGTGTGTCACCAGCCTGATGATGAGGATGTGCCGAGCTGTTTGGGCGAGTTCTTTCACATGCTACCGATACCGAGGCCCCTGCCTATTGTGGAGTTCAATGGCATCCCACAGCAGTGTGTGACCAGCCTGATGAGGAGGATGTGCCAAGCTGTTTCGGCGAGTTGTTCCACATGCTACCGATACCGAGGCCCCTGCTTTTTGAGGAGTTCAATGGCATCCCACAGCAGTGTGTGACCAGCCTGATGATGAGGCTGTGCCGAGCTGTTTGGGCGAGTTCTTTCACATGCTACTGAGGCTTCTGCCTTTTGAGGAGTTCAATGGCATCCCACAGCAGTGTGTCACCAGCCTGATGATGAGGATGTGCCGAGCTGTTTGGGCGAGTTCTTTCACATGCTACCGATACCGAGGCCCCTGCCTATTGAGGAGTTCAATGGCATCCCACAGCAGTGTGTCACCAGCCTGATGATGACGATGTGCCGAGCTGTTTCGGCGAGTTCCTCCACATGCAACCAATATTGAGGCTCCTGCCTATCGAGGAGTTAAATGGCATCCCACAGCGGTGTGTTACCAGGCTGGTGATTGGCATTAGACAGCAGATGCCAGGTATTTGCGCGTGCATGCGTCTCTCACTCATTACCAGGGGTCCTGACCGTTGAGTAGCATCCCACAGCAGTGTGTCACCAGTCTGATGATGAGGATGTGCCAAGCTGTTTTGGCTGGCTCTTCCACCTGCTTTTAAGGCTCCTGCCTATTGAGGAGTCCAATGGCATCCCACAGCAGTGTGTGAGCAGGTTGGTGATTGGCTTTAAAAAGCGGATGCCAGGTCGTGGCGACTGTGTCTGCTTCTTTCAGACACAACTGAGGGTCCTGACCGTTGAGGAGTTGAGTAGCATCCCACAGCAGTGTGTGACCAGCACAGTCTGTCTGTTTTTCTTTGATACTAATAAGTTCCCAATCATCAGTTGTGCTGCTAATCAAATAAACCAAACATGTTGCAACGTTTGTTCAACTTCCTTTGTTTTTGACTTCTTGCACAGCAGTGTTTGTTTATCTCTGCTAAGATGTCAATTTCACCTTTTCTCTCTCATTTTGACACTCACACTGTATTTTAAGTGGTTTTAAGGGGGAGGGGGGGTCCCGTCCTTGAGTGGCGCTAACCGCAGCGTGTCTCGAATGGTGACTCACGCTGTGGGGCGACCTCGGTGTAGGAGGGAGGCGCACAGGGGCTCCGCTGACTGAACAGGAGACTGTGACTTTTTTTTGGGGCGGGTTCCACCTGAGCGTCAAACACTCGCCAGGGGCGGCCACAGCTGCTGCACAGGCGCACGCCAACAAAGGTCAGCCGCAAAGGTCAAACATTTCTGCACTTTTACACCTCGCCACTTGTAAACTCCGGCAATAGTTTCAACGATCGCCGGGACTTTTTTTTTTTGGTCAGGTTTTTTTTTTTTTTTGGATTCCACACCTGCAGTATGATTTCAAGTAAATGAAACATGTACAGTAAACGTGCCTTGGTGGGAAAATGTCGTTTGATTTCCTACAAAATGCAAAGCACTGCAAGGTAAGAAAACCAACTCGTATTATAAAACCCAAAAGCGGTGAAGTTGTCACGTTGCGTAAATGGTAAATAAAAACAGAATAAAATGATTTGCAAATCCTTTTTAACTTATATTCAATTGAATAGACTGCAAAGACAAGATATTTCATATTTGAACTGAGAAACTTTTTTTTATTTTTGCAAATAGTCATGAACTTAGAATTTAATAGCAGCAAAAAAGTTGGCACATGGGTATTTTTGACAGCTCAGTTGTCAAAATTTTACTGTAAAATTTACAATGGTTTTTACAACATTTTACTGGCAATGGAAAAAAAACATAAAAAAATAAAAAATAAAAAGTCAGTAGTTTTTACAGTAAAAAAAAATCTGGCGACTCTGTCACCAAAATTTTACTGTAAAATATATATATTTTTTACAACATATTACAGAAAATAGAAAAAAGTTCTACGGTTATTCAACAGTAAAAAACTGGCAGCTCAGTAAAATGTACGATGGTTTTTACAACATTTAACTGGAAATGGAAAAAAAACATAAAAAAATAAAAAATAAAAAGTCAGTAGTTTTTACAGTAAAAAAAATCTGGCGACTCTGTCACCAAAATTTTACTGTAAAATATATATATATTTTTTACAACATATTACAGAAAATATAAAAACAGTTCTACGGTTATTCAACAGTAAAAAAACTGGCAGCTCAGTAAAATGTACGATGGTTTTTACAACATTTTACTGGAAATGGAAAAACTATTACCACAAAAAAACAAAAAAGTCAGTAGATTTTACAGTTTTGCACTTTATTTTTTTTTAAACAAAAAAACAAAAAGAAAGTATTTTACAGTAAAAAAAAAAAAAACCTGCCACCTCAGTCCCCAGAATTTTACTGTAAAAATAAAAGTGGCACAGTTTTCCCATTTACAGTAATTCGGTGTAAAAAAACACAGTAAATTGGACTGTGAAATTCTGGCGACTGGTTTGCCAGTTTTTCGTATAAAATCTCCCAATTTTTTTTTTTTTTTTACAGTGTGTTGTCAAATCTAATTTGTATCAGCAGCATGTGCAAAAATATGCAACAACATTTTTTCGTAGAATTTTGTACAAAACAAATATTGAGTAGAAGCGCTAACGCTAACTAAAACATTTTTTTTGCTCGAAGTAGAATAGCTTTTTTTTACCATCATAAAATAAAACATTTTACATTAGTGTGTGTCAGCAGATTTACTTAAAAGTGTGTTTTTTTAAACACAAATTTAGTAGGATTTTGTAAAAAAAAATGTACAGAATTTTAAAGGGACAAGCGGTAGAAAATGGATAGATGGAAATAAAAGTGACCACAGGGGCATTTTTTACCACTGTGTTACATGGCCTTTCCTTTTAACAACACTCAGTAAACGTTTGGGAACTGAGGAGACACATTTTTGAAGTTTTCAGGTGGAATTCTTTCCCATTCTTGCTTATTGTACAGCTTAAGTTGTTCAACAGTCCGGGGGTCTCCCTTGTGCTATTTTAGGCTTCATAATGCACCACACATTTTTAATGGGAGACAGGTCTGGACTACAGGCAGGCCAGTCTAGTACCTGCACTCTTTTACTATGAAGCCACATAGATGTTACACGTGGCTTGGCATTGTCTTGCTGAAATAAGCAGGGGCGTCCATAATAACGTTGCTTGGATGGCAACATACGTGTATGTACCTTTCAGCATTAATGGTGCCTTCACAGATGTATAAGTTACCCATGTCTTGGGCACTAATACACCCCCATACCATCACACATGCTGGCTTTTACACTTTGCGCCTAGAACAATCCGGATGGTTCTTTTCCTCTTTGGTCCGGAGGACACGACGTCCACAGTTTCCAAAAACAATTTGAAATGTGGACTCGTCAGACCACAGAACACTTTTCCACTCTGTATCAGTCCATCTTAGATGAGCTCGGGCCCAGCGAAGCCGACGGCGTTTCTGGGTGTTGTTGATAAACGGTTTTCGCCTTGCATAGGAGAGTTTTAACTTGCACTTACAGATGTAGCGACCAACTGTAGTTACTGACAGTGGTTTTCTGTGGTGATGTCCTTTACACACTGATGTCGCTTGTTGATGCAGTACAGCCTGAGGGATCGAAGGTCACGGGCTTAGCTGCTTACGTGCAGTGATTTCTCCAGATCCTCTGAACCCTTTGATGATATTACGGAGCGTAGATGGTGAAATCCCTAAATTCCTTGCAATAGCTGGTTGAGAAATGTTGTTCTTAAACTGTTGGACAATTTGCTCACGCATTTGTTGACAAAGTGGTGACCCTCGCCCCGTCCTTGTTTGCGATTGACTGAGCATTTCATGGAAGCTGATTTTATACCCAATCATGGCACCCACCTGTTCCCAATTGCCCTGTTCACCTGTGGGATGTTCCAAATAAGTGTTTGATGAGCATGCCTCAACTTTCTCAGTCTTTTTTGCCACTTGTGCCAGCTTTTTTGCAACATGTTGCAGGCATCAAATTCCAAATGAGCTAATATTTGCAAAAAAACCCCAAAGTTTCTCAGTTCGAACGTTAAATATCTTGTCTTTGCAGTCTATTGAATTGAATATAAGTTGAAAAGGATTTGCAAATCATTGTATTCTGTTTTTATTTACCATTTACACAACGTGACAACTTGACTGCTTTTGGGTTTTGTAGTTTGAAGCTTTCTTTGCACTGAAAAGGAAGTTACTGTGTGCGCATTTCAATGCGTTGTAAGGTGTGTAAATAGACAACAGATGTTCGTAGCTTAGCGATAATGATAAAGTTCACGATACCGCAACACACGTCGACATAATCGGACCTATTTGTCGTCAAAATAACCCCATTTGGCCCTCAAATATGTCGACAGAAGCAGTCAACCCCCTTTTTTTAATACCAAAACAGTGGAACCTGGATTTACGAACTCCTACTTGTACGAACTTAGCAATGTACTCACCACAAACTGAATAAAGATATGCTTTGCTGCATAAACTTTGTGTCTCGATGTTTAATCCACCCAGGGTGTGCCTGCAGAGCAGCCATTATGTGGCCGGCAGCACATCCATTAGGGGCGTGCTGATCGATCGCTGTGCTCATTTTAAAGCATTTTTGTAGTTTTGCTAGCCGATTATGAGTCCAAAGAAAGCAATGGACGGGCAATGTACATTTTTTTAAACATTCAGAAAGTATCTACAGCGTTGTCGACACAATCCCCTCCCCCACTCCACCACCTTTGGAAGATTACGATGAAGTATTTGTTGTTCCTGACAATTATAGCGATCTGGCTGTTAAAGTTGAGGAGTTCTGTGATTTCAAACTGTGGCGCACCACAGGGCTAGTGACAGTGTGTGTGCGTGTCGGCAGGGCGGCCACAAAAGTTGGAGTTGTTTTGGCTCTGTTAAGTAGAAAGTTGATCCCCTTATGTTTGTTTGATATACAATAATATACAGTGCTTGATGTTGTGCTCAAAGTGTACAAACTTTTACTCAAAAGACATAAAGGTATTTAAATAAACATTTACAGACTATTTCTGTGTAAATATGAATTTCACTACATATGTTTATCTGCGGCTTATAGTCTGGTGCGGCTAACATTAGGAACAAATATGTTTTTCTTCTAAAATGTAGTGGTTGCGGCTTATATTCCATGTTGACATTGTTTCTTATGGAGGAATTTGCTTCAATATACAAACTTGTCTATTTACAAACCCTGTTCAAGAAGCAATTAAGTTTGTAAATGGAAGTTTCAAGGTAAGAAAACCCCCCCCAGGTTGTCAACATAAGCGTGTTCCGCTGTGTTTGGATGGCGTGGGAGGTGTTTGTGCATAAGACAGATGGGAAAAGTAAAGAGAGGAAAGTCCACAACAGTAAAATCCCCCCCCTGCTGTCAAAGGAGTCCAACAAAATATTCAAGCTGATAAAACTGGCCCGAGCCTCTGGGTTGTTGTTGTTCTTTTTTCTTTCCCGATGGAAAATCCTGACGTGTCGGTACCACAGGCGCTCTTTTCTTCCCGGCTCCTCCCGTCCACCTGACGGCTTCTTTTTTTCCTCCCAACGTCCAGACGGGCCGAGGCGAGAGCCAGACCGGAACACAAACACGGGCCCAGGAGCAAAGCTGGCAGGTGGCTGAGGGGCGGAGCTCCGAGGGGGGGGCGGGGGGGGGGGGGGCGCCTCACACATGGACGGAGGGCGAGGAAAAGATGGCGGCTGAGGGATGTTTGGGCGAGAGAAGAGAGAGAACGCCAGACACAAACATCAACACCGGCTCCCACTTCAATGGCGCTCCGCCACTTAGGGGCCGTAAACAAGTGTCACGTGGACAGCCTCAGGCCTCACCTGTGCTTCTTCTCTTTAGTAGGATCTTGGTCAACAAAATGTGATTTGTCCTGTTTAGAAAGTCCTGAAATAGGTCACGTGTTGGATTTTTTTCTAAAGAAAAACTTTTTTCCCCACAATAATTTAGTAAGAGTTTGTACGAAAACTAGCAGTATTTAGAGCAGGGGTGTCACACTCATTTTCATTGAGGGCCACCTCGCTGTTATGACTGCCATCAGAGGGCCCCTTGTGACAGTAAATAAGATATAAATGTGCCCATGGATATTTTTATGTACAATGTAAAAAAAAAAAAAAAAAGTACATTTAACAGTAAAAAAAAAAAAAAAAGGCAACGCAGTCACCAGAATTTTACTGTAAAATATAATTATTTGTTTATTTATTTATTTTCAACAACATGTTACAGAAAATGGAAAAACAGTTCAACCGTTTTTTTAACAGTAAAAAACTGGCAGCTCAGAATTTTACTGTAAAATTGACAATGGTTTTTGCAACATATTACTGGAAATGGAAAAACCGTTACCACTTTTAAAAAATTTTTTTAAAAAAAGTACGTAGATTTTACAGTAAACAAATTTGGCAACTCAGTCACCAGAATTTTACTGTAAAATTTACGATGGTTTTTTTTACAACATATTACTGGAAATGAAAAACAACGTTACAACTTTTAAAAAAATGTCCGTAGATTTTACAGTAAAAAAATCTGGCAACTCAGTCATCAGAGTTTTACTGTAAAATATACAGTGTTGTTTTTTTAAACAAAAAGTCAGTAGATTTTACAGTAAAAAAAACATCTGGCAACTCAGTCACCAGAATTTTACTGTAAAATACACAGTGTTGTTGTTTATTAAAACAAAAAGTCAGTAGATTTTACAGTAAAAAAACATCTGGCAACTCAGTCACCAGAATTTTACTGTAAAAATATACTTTTTTTTAAAACAACATATTACAGTAAATACTACGGTGTGTTAATAGTAAAACAAAACTGGCAGCTCAGTCGCCAGAATTTTACTGTAAAATTTACAATGGTTTTTACAACATTTTACTGGATATGGAAAAACCATTACCACTTTAAAAAAAAAGTAAGTAGATTTTACAGTAAAAACATCTGGCAATTCAGTCACCAGAATTTTACTGTAAAATTTACGATGGTTTTTACAACACATTACTGGAAATGGAAAAACCGTTACAACTTTTTTTTTTAAAGTCCGTAGATTTTACAGTAAAAAATCTGGCAACTCAGTCACCAGAATTTTACTGTAAAATTTACGATGGTTTTTACAACATATTACTGGAAATGGAAAAACCGTTACAACTTTTTTTTAAAAAGTCCGTAGATTTTACAGTAAAAAATCTGGCAACTCAGTCACCAGAATTTTACTGTAAAATATACAGTGTTGTTGTTTTTTAAAACAAAAAGTCAGTAGATTTTACAGTAAAAAAAACATCTGGCAACTCAGTCACCAGAATTTTACTGTAAAAATATACTTTTTTTTTTAAAACAACATATTACAGTAAATACTACGGTGTGTTGATAGTAAAAAAAAAAACTGGCAGCTCAGTCGTCAGAATTTTACTGTAAAATTTACAATGGTTTTTACAACATTTTACTGGATATGGAAAAACCATTACCACTTAAAAAAAAAAAGTAAGTAGATTTTACAGTAAAAACATTTGGCAACTCAGTCGCCAGAATTTTACTGTAAAATTTACGATGGTTTTTACAACATATTACTGGAAATGGAAAAACCGTTACAACTTTTTTTTTTAAAAGTCCGTAGATTTTACAGTAAAAAAATCTGGCAACTCAGTCACCAGAATTTTACTGTAAAATATACAGTGTTGTTGTTTTTTTAACAACATATTACAGTAAGTACCACGTTTTTTTAACAGTAAAAAACTGGCAGCTCAGTCGTCAGAATTTTACTGTAAAATTTACAATGGTTTTTACAACATTTTACCAGAAATGAAAAAACAATTACCACTTAAAAAAAAAAAAAAAAAAAAAAAAAAAAAAAAGTAAGTACAGTAAAAAAATTGGGCAACTCAGTCACGAGAATTTTACTGTAAAATATACAGTGTTTTTGTTGTTGTTTTACAACATATTACAGAAAATGTAAGTTCTTTTTAACAGTAAAAAACTGGCAGCTCAGTCTTCAGAATTTTACTGTAAAATTTACGATGGTTTTTACTACATTTTCTGGAAATGGAAAAACTGTTACCACTTTTTTTTGTTTTGTTTTTTTAAACAAAAAGTCAGTAGATTTTACAGTAAAAAAACATCTGGCAACTCAGTCACCAGAATTTTACTGTAAAATATACAGTGTTGTTTTTTAAAACAAAAAGTCAGTAGATTTTACAGTAAAAAAAACATCTGGCAACTCAGTCACCAGAATTTTACTGTAAAGATATACTTTTTTTTCAAACAACATATTACAGTAAATACTACGGTGTGTTAATAGTAAAAAAAAACTGGCAGCTCAGTCGCCAGAATTTTACTGTAAAATTTACAATGGTTTTTACAACATTTTACTGGATATGGAAAAACCATTACCACTTTTAAAAAAAAGTAGATTTTACAGTAAAAACATTTGGCAACTCAGTCACCAGAATTTTACTGTAAAATGTACGATGGTTTTTACAACATATTACTGGAAATGGAAAAACCGTTACAACTTTTTTTTAAAAAGTCCGTAGATTTTACAGTAAAAAAATCTGGCAACTCAGTCACCAGAATTTTACTGTAAAATACACAGTGTTGTTGTTTATTAAAACAAAAAGTCAGTAGATTTTACAGTAAAAAAAACATCTGGCAACTCAGTCACCAGAATTTTACTGTAAAAATATACTTTTTTTTTAAACAACATATTACAGTAAATACTACGGTGTGTCGATAGTAAAAAAAAAAACTGGCAGCTCAGTCGCCAGAATTTTACTGTAAAATTTACAATGGTTTTTACAACATTTTACTGGATATGGAAAAACCATTACCACTTTAAAAAAAAAGTAAGTAGATTTTACAGTAAAAACATTTGGCAACTCAGTCACCAGAATTTTACTGTAAAATTTACGATGGTTTTTACAACATATTACTGGAAATGGAAAAACCGTTACAACTTTTTTTTAAAAAGTCCGTAGATTTTACAGTAAAAAATCTGGCAACTCAGTCACCAGAATTTTACTGTAAAATATACAGTGTTGTTGTTTTTTAAAACAAAAAGTCAGTAGATTTTACAGTAAAAAAAACATCTGGCAACTCAGTCACCAGAATTTTACTGTAAAAATATACTTTTTTTTTTAAACAACATATTACAGTAAATACTACGGTGTGTTAATAGTAAAAAAAAACTGGCAGCTCAGTCGCCAGAATTTTACTGTAAAATTTACAATGGTTTTTACAACATTTTACTGGATATAGAAAAACCATTACCACTTTAAAAAAAAGTAAGTAGATTTTACAGTAAAAACATTTGGAAACTCAGTCGCCAGAATTTTACTGTAAAATTTACGATGGTTTTTTTACAACATATTACTGGAAATGGAAAAACCGTTACAACTTTTTTTTAAAAAGTCCGTAGATTTTACAGTAAAAAATCTGGCAACTCAGTCACCAGAATTTTACTGTAAAATATACAGTGTTGTTTTTTAAAACAAAAAGTCAGTAGATTTTACAGTAAAAAAAACATCTGGCAACTCAGTCACCAGAATTTTACTGTAAAAATATACTTTTTTTTCAAAAAACATATTACAGTAAATACTACGGTGTGTTAATAGTAAAAAAAACTGGCAGCTCAGTCGTCAGAATTTTACTGTAAAATTTACAATGGTTTTTACAACATTTTACTGGATATGGAAAAACAATTACCACTTAAAAAAAAAAGTAAGTAGATTTTACAGTAAAAACATTTGGCAACTCAGTCACCAGAATTTTACTGTAAAATTTACGATGGTTTTTACAACATATTACTGGAAATGGAAAAACCGTTACAACTTTTTTTAAAAAAGTCCGTAGATTTTACAGTAAAAAATCTGGCAACTCAGTCACCAGAGTTTTACTGTAAAATATACAGTGTTGTTGTTTTTTAAAACAAAAAGTCAGTAGATTTTACAGTAAAAAAAACATCTGGCAACTCAGTCACCAGAATTTTACTGTAAAGATATACTTTTTTTTCAAACAACATATTACAGTAAATACTACGGTGTGTTGATAGTAAAAAAAAAACTGGCAGCTCAGTCGTCAGAATTTTACTGTAAAATTTACAATGGTTTTTACAACATTTTACTGGATATGGAAAAACCATTACCACTTTTAAAAAAAAGTAAGTAGATTTTACAGTAAAAACATTTGGCAACTCAGTCACCAGAATTTTACTGTAAAATTTACGATGGTTTTTACAACATATTACTGGAAATGGAAAAACCGTTACAACTTTTTTTTTAAAAAGTCCGTAGATTTTACAGTAAAAAATCTGGCAACTCAGTCACCAGAATTTTACTGTAAAATATACAGTGTTGTTGTTTATTAAAACAAAAAGTCAGTAGATTTTACAGTAAAAAAACATCTGGCAACTCAGTCACCAGAATTTTACTGTAAAAATATACTTTTTTTTTTAAACAACATATTACAGTAAATACTACGGTGTGTTGATAGTAAAAAAAAAACTGGCAGCTCAGTCGTCAGAATTTTACTGTAAAATTTACAATGGTTTTTACAACATTTTACTGGATATGGAAAAACCATTAACACTTAAAAAAAAAAAGTAAGTAGATTTTACAGTAAAAACATTTGGCAACTCAGTCACCAGAATTTTACTGTAAAATTTACGATGGTTTTTACAACATATTACTGGAAATGGAAAAACCGTTACAACTTTTTTTTTTTAAAGTCCGTAGATTTTACAGTAAAAAAATTTGGCAACTCAGTCACCAGAATTTTACTGTAAAATATACAGTGTTGTTGTTTTTTTAACAACATATTACAGTAAGTACCACGTTTTTTTAACAGTAAAAAACTGGCAGCTCAGTCGTCAGAATTTTACTGTAAAATTTACAATGGTTTTTACAACATTTTACCGGAAATGAAAAAACAATTACCACTTAAAAAAAAAAAAAAAAAAAAAAAGTAAGTACAGTAAAAAAATTGGGCAACTCAGTCACCAGAATTTTACTGTAAAATATACAGTGTTTTTGTTGTTGTTTTTTTTACAACATATTACAGAAAATTTAAGTTTTTTTTAACAGTAAAAAACTGGCAGCTCAGTCTTCAGAATTTTACTGTAAAATTTATGATGGTTTTTACTACATTTTCTGGAAATGGAAAAACTGTTACCACTTTTTTTTGTTTTGTTTTTTAAACAAAAAGTCAGTAGATTTTACAGTCAAAAAAATCTGGCAACTCAGTCACCAGAATTTGACTGTAAAATATACAGTGTGTTTTTTAACAACATATTACAGTAAACACTACGTTTTTTTAACAATAGAAAACTAGCAGCTCAGTCGTCAGAATTTTACTGTAAAATGTACGATGGATTTTACAACATATTACTAGAAATGTGAAAACCGTTAGCACTTTTTTTTTTAAACAAAATGTCAGTAGATTTTACAGTAAAAAATCCGGCAACTCAGTCACCAGAATTTTAGAGTAAAATATACTTTATTTTTATTTATTTTTTTACAACATATTACAGTAAATACTACGTTTTTTTAACAGTAAAAAACCGGCAGTTTTACTGTAAAATTGACGACGGTTTTTACAACATTTTACTGGAAATCGAAAAACTGTTTCCACTTTTTTTTTTTTTTTTTTAAACAAAAAGTCAGTAGATTTTACAGTAAAAAAAAAAAGTGCCAATCAGTCAACAGAATTTTACTGTAAAATATACTTTTTTTTTTACAACATATTGCAGAAAATGGAAAAACTTTTACCACTTTTTTTTTTTTTTTTTGCCAAAAAGTCAGTAGATTTGCAGTAAAAAATCTGGCAACTCAGTCTCCAGAATTTTACAGTAAAATACACAGTGTTGTTGTTTTTTGTTGTTGTTTTTTTTTTTTTTACAACATATTACAGTAAATACCATGGTTTTTTAACAGTAAAAAACTGGAAGCTCAGTTGTCACAATTTTTACTGTAAAATTTACGATGGTTTTTACAACATTTTACTGGAAATGAAAATGTGGCAACTGAGTCTACAGAATTTTACTGAAAAATACAGTTTTTTTTTTTTTTACAACATAGAAAATGGAAAAACTTTTACCACTTTTTTTTTTTTTTTTTGCCAAAAAGTCAGTAGATTTTACAGTAAAAAATCTGACAACTCAGTCACCAGAATTTTACTGTAAAATATACAGTGTTATTGTTTTTGTTTTTTTACAACATATTACAGTAAATACTACAGTTTTTAAACAGTAAAAAACTGGAAGCTCAGTTGTCACAATTTTTACTATAAAATTTACATTTGACTGGAAATGGAAAAATCGTTACCACTTTAAAAAAAAGTAGATTTTACAGTAAAGAAAACAAAAACCTGCCACCTCACTCGTCAGAATTTTACTGTAAAAATAAAAGTGGCACAGTTTTCCCATTTACAGAAATTCAGTGTAAAAAACACATTAAATTGGACTGTGAAATTCTGGCGACTGGTTTGCCAGTTTTTCATGTAAAATCTCACAATTTTTTGTTTTTACAGTGTGTTGTCAAATCTAATTTGTATCAGCAGCATGTGCAAAAATATGCAATAACATTTTTTCGTAGAATTTTTTGTACAAAAACAAATATTGAGTAGAAGCGCTAACGC
>NC_084757.1:11512299-11587299 GCF_033978785.1 Entelurus aequoreus | reverse complement strand
ATTGCGACTTTTGTCTAGTAAAATTACAACTCTTCATAAAATTGCCAAAATGTTGCCAATATTTATTACGACTCTTCATAAAATTGCCAAAATATTGCCAATTTTTTTGTTGTTCTTGTAAAATTGTGACATTTTCTGAGTAAAATTACGACTTTTGTCATCATTTTGCCAAGTAAAATTCCGATTATTATTATTATATTGCCAAAATTTTAAAGTTTTCTTATAAAATTGTGACTTGTGTCGAGTAAAATTAAGACTCTTCCTAAAATTGCCAAAATGTTAAGCTTTTCTTGTAAAATTGCGACTGTTATTGAGTATAATTCCAACTTTTATCATAACATTGCACAAATGTTCAGTTTTTCTTGTAAAATGTTGACTTGCGTTGAGTAAAATGACGACTTTTGTTATAATACTGCCACAATTCTAAGTTTTTCTTGTGAAATTCCAACTCATTTTTCACAACAAGCTTTTTTATATTTGCATAGTATGTATATATTATTCATGTTGTAAATACACATCTTTATATATATATATATAGAAAGGGTGGTCCTAACGAGGCAAGCATTTTTCGGCGGTCTCAAGAAGGTAAGAAATACACAAAAAATGTGTGTGTGTGTGTGTGTGTGTGTTCTTACTTATGTCCAAATTGGGGATTTTCCTCCGCTCACAAACCAGTTGATTGGGGACGCCATTGCCATTGGGGACCAAAACCACGGTCCCCAATTAGATTTAATTTCAGTTGCATTCAGCATGCTCAAATATGGGTGTCTGTCTTAAAATCTCCCTTGTCCCCAAAATTTGCTTTTTTCAGATGTTTTGTGTATGTGTATGGTCTCACTCTACCGCCCCCCTCCAATCTGTGTATAACTCTACATCGCCCCTAGTGGATGTGTGTGGAACTGTCCACGACCCCAAAAGTGGGTTACGTCAGAAGTGTATCATAGAAGGGAAATAGTAAATGATAAGTTGGCAAACAATAACTTAAAGGCCTACTGAAATGATTTTTTAAAATTTAAACGGGAATAGCAGATCCATTCTATGTGTCATACTTGATCATTTCGCGATATTGCCATATTTTTGCTGAAAGGATTTAGTAGAGAAAATCGACGATAAAGTTCGCAACTTTTGCTCGCTGATAAAAAAAAAACCTTGCCTGTACCGGAAGTAGCGTGACGTCACAAGCGGTAGTGCTGCTCACAATTCCCCGTTGTTTACAATGGAGCGAGAGATATTAGGAGCGAGAAAGTGACCATTACCCCATTAATTTGAGCGAGGATGAAAGATTTGTGGATGAGGAGCGTTAGAGTGACGGACTAGAATGCAGTTCAAGAGATATCTTTTTTCGCTCTGACCGTAACTTAGGTACAAGCTGGCTCATTGGAATCCACACTCTCTCCTTTTTCTATTGTGGATCATGGATTTGTATTTTAAACCACCTCGGATACTATATCCTCTTGAAAATGAGAGTCGAGAAGGCGAAATGGACATTAACAGTGACTTTTATCTCCACGACAATACATCGACGAAGCTCTTTAGCATGAGCTAACGTGATAGCATCTGTCTCAAATGCAGATAGAAACAAAATAAATAAATCCCTGACTGGAAGGATAGACAGAAGATCAACAATACTACTATCAGGAGACACCGAACCAAACACTGGACATGTAAATACACGGTTAATGCTGTGCCGCCTGTCGAAGCCTGGCAATACTGTTGCTAACGACGCTAACCTAGCAACGGGACCTCGTCAGAGCTATGATAAAAACATTAGCGCTCCACCTACGCCAGCCAGCCCTCATCTGCTCAACACCCGTGCGCACCTGCGTTTCAGCGATCGACGATGCGGTCGGCGGCCCGGAGACGTAGGAAGTCAAGGTGAGGTCGCCCGCGCTAGCGTCTGCTATACAACAAAGTCCTCCTTGTTGTGTTGCTGCAGCCAGCCGCTAATACACCGATCCCACCTACAACGTTCTTCTTTGCAGCCTCCATTGTTCATTAAACAAATTGCAAAAGATTCACCAACACAGATGTCCAGAATACTGTGGAATTTTGTCGAAGAAAACAAGAGGGTCCAAACACTTCCGTGGACCTCGCGACATCACACGCATACGTCATCCTCCAAAGGCGTTTTGAACCGGAAGTTTAGCGGGAAATTTAAAATGTCACTTTATAAGTTAACCCGGCCGTATTGGCATGTGTTGCAATGTTAAGATTTCATCATTGATATATAAACTATCAGACTGCGTGGTCGCTAGTAGTGGCTTTCAGTAGGCCTTTAACATAAAATAAAGTCTGACTGTGAAATTAATATTCCTAAGGATTTATCTAGTTCTGTCCATAGCTAGAAATTTAGTTGGCACTTTAGTAGCATGCATATACCAGTGCTACATGCTATCTGCTGAAGTGATGTGGATTTGTCTTGGTTTTTTCAAAACTTTAAATAAACCTAACTTGCTTAAAATTAAGTGCAAGTGTGAGACACTGTAAATTTTGTGAAACCTAATTCTTTTTTACAAACTTGCACGAACCAAGTGCAAGTTTAAAGGCCTACTGAAAGCCACTACTACCGACCACGCAGTCTGATAGTTTATATATCAATGATGAAATCTTAACATTGCAACACATGCCAATACGGCCGGGTTAGATTAGTAAAGTGCAATTTTAAATTTCCCGCGAAATATCCTGCTGAAAACGTCTCGGTATGATGACGTTTGCGCGTGACGTCACGGATTGTAGCGGACATTTTGGGACAGCATTGTGGCCAGCTATTAAGTCGTCTGTTTTCATCGCAAAATTCCACAGTATTCTGGACATCTGTGTTGGTGAATCTTTTGCAGTTTGTTTAATGAACAATGGAGATAGCAAAGAAGAAAGCTGTAGGTGGGAAGCGGTGTGTTAGCGGCCGGCTGCAGCAACACAAACACGTAGTCGGTGTTTCATTGTTTACATTCCCGAACGATGACAGTCAAGATTTACCATTGGCCTGTGGAGAACTGGGACAACAGAGACTCTTACCAGGAGGACTTTGAGTTGGATACGCGGCTTCCAAACATTTGATCGCTTGCCCGTACGTGCGTGCCGCTATGTGCATGTCACGTACGTAAATTTGGGGAAATATATGTGCTGTATGAACTTTGCGGAGGTGAACGGTACTTTGGGCTGTGGGATTGAGTGTGTTGTGCGGGTGTTTGATTTGTATTGGCGGGTTATATGGACGGGAGGGGGGAGGTGTTTGTTATGCGGGATTAATTTGTGGCATATTAAATATAAGCCTGGTTGTGTTGTGGCTAATAGAGTATATATATGTCTTGTGTTTATTTACTGTTTTAGTCATTCCCAGCTGAATATCAGGTCCCACCCGCCTCTCACAGCATCTTCCCTATCTGAATCGCTTCCACTGCCCTTTAGTCCTTCACTCTCACTTTCCTCATCCACAAATCTTTCATCCTCGCTCAAATTAATGGGGAAATCGTCGCTTTCTCGGTCCGAATCGCTCTCGCTGCTTGTGGCCATGATTGTAAACAATGTGCAGATGTGAGGAGCTCCACAACCTGTGACGTCACGCTACTTCCGGTACAGGCAAGGCTTTTTTTTATCAGCGACAAAAAGTTGCTAACTTTATCGTCCATGTTCTCTACTAAATCCTTTCAGCAAAAATATGGCAATATCAAGAAATGATCAAGTATGACACATAGAATGGATCTGCTATCCCCGTTTAAATAAGAAAATCTCATTTCAGTAGGCCTTTAATCAAGTTGCACTTACTTGAAGACCATAATGGCACATGGCTACCATTACTGAGCCTGCTTCTTCAAACCCTTCTGTAGAAGTTGGCTGTTGTCAATGTGGGTCAATGATCACACCGAATGTACATGACTGCAATTAATCCATGTCTTCAGTAACTGGCAAGTGCGATACAGAACCCAAGGGAAAGTGAACTAGACCTCCGTGCAGTCTGAGTGGATGAGAGTACGGAGTCTGGTGGCTCATGACAGTGTAATCATTTAGCCAAATGATCTATGCCTACCAAGCAATCACAGACTGGTATGGGTCAGTGTTCAAATTCAATACCAATGCTTGATATGATACTTGATACCATTTTTGATACCGCAAGGGAGAAATAAATACATATTAAAGGTATAAAGAAATGTTTTTTAGAGTAAGAACAATGCTGAATGTCGTTCTATGAAGTGTATCAGTTCTTGCTGGTTTATCTTGCTTTAAGAGCATCTATGCATGAATTTCTTTAGGAAAGTTTGTCTATGCAAGTAGATGTATTTTTATTATGTTTAACAGTGATATGGATCTACTGCTGTTAAAGTACTAGACATTTATTGTGGTTTTTATTTTATTATTATTTCAGACTGCTATTACCAGTGTGTAACAATACTGAATATCAACCTGGAACAATACAGATTTCAGTACACCATCTTATCCCCCCTTCATTGTGTCATGACTAGTACACCAGCTTTTTTTAGTTGTCTCCATCACAAACTAGTGCCTACACATGACCTCCCCAGTACTAAGTCTTCTTATGTTGTTTGTTCAGGGATAGAGCTAATAGGTTTTCATACCATACATCCTTCAATTTTGTCTTTCCTTTGCAGAGTTGATCTATTCTGTTCATATATTATCTGTAATAACTCCACAGCAGTAAAAGCTGGTGGTATGGTGACTTAGTTCATCTTTATTTGTCTTGTTTGTTATAATGTAAGCCACAGCCTGAACCTACACCATTGTTATTACACTGTTATTTAATTGTTATTACACTAAGTCTACTGCCCACAGCCTGAACCTACACCATTGTTATTACACTGTTATTACATTGTTATTCCACATTGCCCACAGCCTGAACCTACACCATTGTTATTACATTGTTATTACACATTGTCTACTGCCCACAGTCTGAACCTGCACCATTGTTATTACACTGTTATTACATTGTTATTACACATTGTCTACTACCCACAGCCTGAACCTACACCATTGTTGTTAGACTGTTATTACATTGTTATTACACATTGTCTACTGCCCACAGCCTGAACCTACACCATTGTTATTACATTGTTAAAACATTGTTATTACACGTCTACTGCCCACAGCCTGAACCTACACCATTGTTATTACACTGTTATTACATTGTTATTACACATTGTCTACTGCCCACAGCCTAAACCTACACCATTGTTATTTCACTGTTATTACACATTGTCTACTGCCCACAGCCTGAACATACACCATTGTTATTACACATTGTGTACTGCCCACAGCCTGAACCTACACCATTGTTATTACACTGTTATTACATTGTTATTACACATTGTCTACTGCCCACAGCCTAAACCTACACCATTGTTATTTCACTGTTATTACACATTGTCTACTGCCCACAGCCTGAACATACACCATTGTTATTACACATTGTCTACTGCCCACAGCCTGAACCTACACCATTATTACACTGTTATTACATTGTTATTACACTGTTATTACACATTGTCTAATGCCCACAGCCTGAACCTACACCATTGTTATTACACTGTTATTACACTGTTATTACACTGTTATTACATTGCTATTAAACTGTTGTTACATTTTTATTACACTGTTTTTACAGTTATTACATTACTACACTGTTATTCCATCAATATTACATTGTTATTACACTGTTATTATATTGTTATTACACCGTTATACTGTTATTACATTATTATTACAGTTATACTATTATTACACTGTTATTACTTATTTACTCACTGTAAGTAAGGGAAAATGCAGACACTAAATTTGGAAATTCAGGAAATTTCTTACTTACTCACTGTAAGTAAGGGAAAAAGCAGACACTAAATTTGGAATTTCAGGAAATTACTCACTGTAAGTAAAGGAAAAAGCAGACACTACATTTGGAAATTCAGGAAATTACTTACTGTAAGTAAGGGAAAAAGCAGACACTAAATTTGGAAACTCAGGAAATTGCCTACTCACTGTAAGTAAGGGAAAAAGCAGACACTAAATTTGGAAATTCAGGAAATTACTTATGTAAGTAAGGGAAAAAGCAGACACTAAATTTAGAAATTCAGGAAATTACTTATGTAAGTAAGGGGAAAAGCAGACACTAAATTTGGAAATTCAGGAAATTACTTACATACTCACTGTAAGGGAAAAAGCAGATTGGAAATTCAGGAAATTACTTACTCACTGTAAGTAAAGGAAAAAGCAGACACTACATTTGGAAATTACTTACTCATGTAAGTAAGGGAAAAAGCAGACATTACATTTGGAAATTCAGGAAACTACTTATGGAAAAAGCAAACACTACATTTGAAATTCAGGAAATTAGTTACTGTAAGTAAGGGAAAAAGCAGACACTACATTTGGAAATTACTTACTTGCTCACTGTAAGGGAAAAAGCAGACACTAAATTTGGAAATTCAGGAAATTACTTACTCACTGTAAGTAAAGGAAAAAGCAGACACTACATTTGGAAATTACTTACTCATGTAAGTAAGGGAAAAAGCAGACACTAAATTTGGAAATTACTACTTATTCATGTAAGTAAGGGAAAAAGCAGACACTAAATTTGGAAATTCAGGAAATTACTTAGGGAAAAAGCAGACTACATTTGGAAATTCAGGAAATTACTACTTATTCATGTAAGTAAGGGAAAAAGCAGACACTAAATTTGGAAATTCAGGAAATTACTTAGGGGAAAAAGCAGACACTACATTTGGAAATTACTTACTTGCTCACTGTAAGGGAAAAAGCAGACACTACATTTGAAATTCAGGAAATTAGTTACTGTAAGTAAGGGAAAAAGCAGACACTAAATTTGGAAATTACTTACTTGCTCACTGAAAGTAAGGGAAAAAGCAGACACTAAATTTGGAAATTACTTGCTCACTGCATGTAAGGGAAAAAGCAGACACTAAATTTAGAAATTCAGGAAATTACTTACTTATGTAAGTAAGGGAAAAAGCAGACACTAAATTTGGAAATTCAGGAAATTACTTACATACTCACTGTAAGTAAGGGAAAAAGCAGACACTAAATTTGGAAATTCAGGAAATTACTTACTCATTGTAAGTAAAGGAAAAAGCAGACACTACATTTGGAAATCAGGAAATTACTTACTCATGTAAGTAAGGGAAAAAGCAGACACTAAATTTGGAAATTCAGGAAATTACTACTTATGTAAGTAAGGGAAAACAGACTACATTTGAAATTCAGGAAATTAGTTACTGTAAGTAAGGGAAAAAGCAGACACTACATTTGGAAATTCAGGAAATTACTTGGGAAAAAGCAGACACTACATTTGAAATTCAGGAAATTAGTTACTGTAAGTAAGGGAAAAGCAGACACTACATTTGGAAATTACTTACTTGCTCACTGTAAGTAAGGGAAAAAAGCAGACATTACATTTGGAAATTCAGGAAATTAGTTACTGTAAGTAAGGGAAAAAGCATACACTAATTTGGAAATTACTTACTTGCTCACTGTAAGTAAGGGAAAAAGCAGACATTACATTTGGAAATTCAGAAATTACTTAGGGAAAAGCAGACACTACATTTGAAATTCAGGAAATTAGTTACTGTAAGTAGGGGAAAAAGCAGACACTACATTTGGAAATTACTTACTTGCTCACTGTAAGTAAGGGAAAAAACAGACACTACATTTGAAATTCAGGAAATTACTTACTTACTTACTGTGAATAAGGGAAAAAGCAGACACTAAATGGGCTCTGACTAGTTTTGTGGCGCAGCCGTAGTCGTGTGGAACTTCCGCCACCCCCCCAGTTACACGTATGAGGTGAGTACCTGGAGTCAGTGTTATTGACAAAAGTATTTACCTGGGGACCAGGAACTCCTTCCATACCAGGAACCCCAGGCTCGCCCTATAGCAACAAGTCATTTCAGGTGTGCAGTAGAAAAACAGTCTAATCAATAAGCACTGGATTTGTTTTGGTACTTACCAAAGGTCAAGGGTCACCGAACATGCTGGCATGACCTCTGGGACCAGGCTCGCCCTAGCAAGAGAAAAAGTGGTTAAAAGTGAAGTGCATAATGTAAAAAGTTTGATTTAATAGTGCTTACTTGAACTCCAGGTCCACCTGTGGCCCCTGGACTACCAGGTAATCCTAGAGAGAGAAACGCAGCACAATCACAATCATGTACTAGAACACACTCTTTATTTAGGACCACATGTTACAGTGCATTTTAGTGTAAAATCACCTCATGATAGTATTACACAATTCCCTAAGCCAGTGATTCTCTAACTGTGGTACGACAAAGAATGACATAAATATGCAAACAGTGTTACTGTTCAAACTGTGGCCAAAAATATTCAATGAATACTTATGGCCACTACACAACTGTATTTCAATGTTGGTCATTATGGTGGTACTAGGAGAGCAAAGTTGTTTTTCCTGAAGTGGTACATATATGCCAAATTTGACCTATTTTACAGTTTTAGAATGTAAAAGGTGGCTTCTATTGGGCTCTGCCTCGATTAGGTATTTTTTTTAATATAATATAAGCTCCCCACATCAATGTCCAAATTCATTAACATATTTTTTTCTATGTTGAACAAGTCTTTAACTGCAGAAGAATGAAATAAGTGGCTTGCTTGTTCACAACAGAAGGAGATATAATAATGTAAGAAGTTTGGTAATTGTAGTCCTCAAGGTTGTCTTGTACACAAGATAGAGGACTACAATTACCAAACTTGGTAGGATATGTACAGCAAGTAGTGGACATAGAGAGAGATCAGAAAGTATAAGAAAAAGTGTCTACATTTGATTATTTACAATCCGAAGCGGTATTATGTGAAGGGCGGGTGTTAGTTAGGGTTGTAGTTGCCTGGAGGTGTTCTTTTAGTGCGGTTTTGAAGGAGGATAGAGATGCCCCTTTCTTTTACACCTCTTGGGAGTGCATTCCATATTGATGTGGCATAGAAAGAGAATGAGTTAAGACCTTTGTTAGTTCGGAATCTGGGTTTAACGTGGTTAGTGGAGCTCCCCTGGTGTTGTGGTTATGGCGGTCATTTACGTTAAGGAAGTAGTTTGACATGTACTTCGGTATCAGGGAGGTGTAGCGGATTTTATAGACTAGGCTCAGTGCAAGTTGTTTTACTCTGTCCTCCACCCTGAGGCAGCCCACTTTGGAGAAGTGGGTAGGAGTGAGGTGTGATCTGGGGTGGAGGTCTAGAAGTAATCACGTTTTGTATGTAAGAATATTTTAGGAGTGTGTTGTCTAAAAACTAACTTACCTAAAAGTAAAGGGTAACATGAGGGGGATATTTAAAAACATGTTGTATAATTATAACGCAATAGTAATGGTCCAAATTTGACGCAAACATGAATTTTTAAAATGCGAGATTTTAGCCAAGGAGCTATCGCTAGCTGTTGTGCTAAGTTGCTACAAAGAGAGATATACAGTAGGTTATCGAGCAAATGTATACATGTAAATAAAGCTGTAGTCACTCACCAAAACCAAAACTTCGAACTTGAAACTTGAACTCCAGGTTCCACCTTTGGCCCCTGCACTACCAGGTAATCCTAGAGAGAGAAACGCAGCACAGCGGGGGGGGGGGGGGGGGGGGGGGGGGGTTGGGTGTAATGAAGACTCCAGGTTTGATGGCAAGGCGAACTGGGAGGCATTTCATCCCACTTCTGACATCAATTGTAGCGTCCAGAAGAAGTGCACACCAAGTCTGATGCACTTTTTAAACTTTTATTGAGCGTGCTATACTAACACAGCCTCAACTTATCTCGTTCTTTCCAAAAGGAAAACCAATCCTCACTCCTCATTCCCGCAACAGCAACGCTTCCCCCTTCTTCGCCAATCACCTTACAGGCGTGCTACGTTCACAACAAAGAGGATGCAGGATAAAGTGACAGAAATTGAAATTTTTGTATTGTAATATACATCAGGAAGTGTTGTGTAAGAAAGTGTTAAAAATAAAACCATCAAAAGCCTTCTGCTTTTGTATAAAGATAAGTTAGGTTAAATGAAAATATTATTATTATTATCTATCTTACGGTATATCAAAAATAATTTGAGCAAAATTTTATTGAAAATATTGTCGGTGTGGCCCTCCAGCAGTGCTCGGGTTGCTCATGCGGCCCCCCGGTAAAAATAATTGCCCACCCCTGGTTTATAAGCTTCCTTAATCTTTTTGTGAGGCTGCCGGCGCCGCCTCGGACAAACAAACAAACATTGTAACATTCATTCATCCGGAAAAAAGTCCACTGCTATGGTCTGATAGTTTTATACTAATGCTAAATTGTTCACTGTAAAACCCCGTTTGAAATTCAACAAAATATAGAAGTTACAGCTATTTTCTATTTTAACGTCCGGTACGTGGTTCATTAAATCATTTAAAAATAATCTATCAAGTTTTAAAATATTGCATTTCTTTAAGTTACCGACTTTTCATTCATGCATTTTATTATGTTTTGAAGTTCACTTTCCAAAAAGTAGGTCACTTATTTTCTTAGTTTTAAAAAGAGACACATTTTGAGCTTCAAAAATTCCTAGCTCCTTTAATATCTTTATGGTTCAAATACCATTGAAACACTGTTTCCCTTTGCACTAGTGTCGTTTTTTTTTTAAAGATATTTAGCATTTTAAATTTTGATAGTAGTCAAGATTAATTTTTGCTGTATGTAGTAACCTAACGTGTTGCTTATAATGTCATTAATTAGCAGTTTTTGTTATTTTGTTCAATAATGCTAGGTTTATTGCCTGTAGGCTGCTGGCTATTCATTTTAAACTACTCTTCAGCTGCTATACAACACACGGGCTATGGCATGGGTCGGCAACCCAAAATGTTGAAAGAGCCATATTGGACCAAAAAATACAAAAACAAATCTGTCTGGAGCCGCAAAAAATTAAAAGCCATATTACATACAGATAGTGTGTCAAGAGATATACATTTAAAGGACTTAAAGGAAACTAAATGACCTCAAATATAGCTACAAATGAGGCATAATGATGCAATATGTACATATAGCTAGCCTAAATAGCATGTTAGCATCGATTAGCTAGCATTAATGCAGTAACCAAATATGTCTGATTAGCACTCCACACAAGTCAATAACATCAACAAAACTCACCTTTGTGCCTTCATGCACAACGTTAACAGTTGGGTGGACAAAATGAGAGAGAAAAAGAAGTGGCATAAAACACGTCCTAGAAAGCCGGAGAAAGTTATACATGGAAACAAACTAAGGTGAGTTCAAGGACCGCCAAAATTAGTAGGACAAAACGGCGCTCGCCAAATACTCGAATCAGTGAAGCATGTTTAATATAAACAGTGTGTTATAACAATTAGTGTCATGTTTGTCCTCCTACAGAAACCATATTAAAACAAAAAATATATTTTTTCCCCTCATCTTTTTCCATTTTTCATACATTTTTGAAAAAGCTCCAGAGAGCCACTAGGGCGGCGCTAAAGAGCCGCATGCGGCTCTAGAGCCGCGGGTTGCCCGACCCCTGGTTTAGACAGAGCGGATATTATTTTTGTCACAGATTTAATACTTTCGATTCCTTGTTGATTTCTGCATGTGTCTGCAGTGGGCTAGTATATATAGAGCCACCCAGTTTCAAATTAGTTGCCTAATTAATGAATTGGAAAGAAAATGTTATGACAGTAGCGTATGTGTGTGGCCGTGAGGTGAGTGACGTCAGTGAGTGTGTGGGGCGAGAGAAGAGAGGGAGCGGTAGCGTGAGTGCCGGCGGGGACTAGTTTGTTTTGTATTATTTTGTAGTTTATTGTCAAAATAATACACTCCCATTGTCCACTTAAATTTTCCAAGATATTTCTTTATTCTTAGACAACGGATTCCCTTCCGGTGATTGGTCATTTCTATGGACACAGAAATGACGTCACCTAAAATTCCATTTACGGCACATAGTAATGTCGTAATTCAGCTCTGAGTGTGACACTTAAGATTCAGTCCTACACTTCGCTGAAAGTGTGAGTAAGACGCTTGATAACTAACTTTTAAGTGCAGCTTTCAGCGAAGAATTTATTTACTCTTAAGTCAACTCTTAGCAGACTTCTTAGGAGTAATTCTAAGAAGCTTGATAAGTACGGCCCCAGATTAATAAAACATTTAAATATCACAAAACGTAAAGTCGCTGAAACGCCATAAAAAAAAAAAAGTCCCAGAAGTGACGTTCTCTTCGTGCATACGCGGACATGGGCTCTTGCGTGTTTACGGCGGCTTTTTGCTTCTTTTTTTACATTTTTATTTGTTTTATCACTAAAACGTAGAATGATCAGTATTGTGGATTGATATATTTGATGTATATAAAGTATTTTTTTTTAAAAAGATGTATTTATTTGCCATTTAAAGCTGCTTCCGGTTTCTGTGCGGTTTCAAAATAAATACTGTGTTCTTAAGTAACGGTTGTTTTGTATGCAATCTTCTATCAAAGTGTTACTCGAATAAAGATCATAAAAATGAACTGGCGGGAAAGTTAATAAATACCACGGAACGTTAAAAGTATTTCTGTTTCTGGAACAATTTGATGGAAGTGACGTACTCTAAGCACATGCGTGGAACAACTATCAAACATTTGGAATGAATTTGGCGCCAACTTCTCTACTCCCGAGTGATGCAATGTTTTGGTTTGGAGATTGGTGAGTGACTCCAGCTTTATTTACATATATAACCTATATCTCTCCTTGTAGCGACTTAGCACAACAGCTAGCGATAGCTCCTCGGCTAAAATCTCGTGTTTTAAACATTCATGTTCATTCTTAAATTTTTTTGTCAGCCTTTCTCTTTTTTTTTTTTTTTAAAAGGGTGCTCTCATGCCTGCAAATGTTTAGCTCAGTGGCGTCCAAAGTGCGGCCCGGGGGCCATTTGCGGCCCGCAGGTCATTTTTTAACGACCCCACGGCACATTCTAAAAATACGATTAAAAAAACATAAGTGATATAAAAGAGCAACCATGTGAAATGCAACAAGAAAATGTTGCAATGTTTACTCTAATAACACAAAGCTGCCATGCAGGCTGTTTCTTTCTTTTAAAAAAATAATGAATCAAAATCAATGTCATTATGAATTATTGACCTATTCAAGGCTCCAATTACATCACATTAAATATTCCACTTTGGGATATTCTTTGGGAAAAATGTTGCATATTTTGTGTTTGCCATATAAAAAAACGAAGCTGTTTTTTTAAAGGGCCTAAAACGAAGAAGCAAAACATAAACAACAATGCAACTTATAATTCACGGATAGATCTGAAGTTGATCTGAAGATTATTGTGTTAAAAGTAAACAGTAAAAAAAAGTATAATTAATTTTTTAACACTTTAATGAGTAGGACCCTTTTGGATCCCCAATAATTTTAGTGTGATTTGTTTTTAAGTGTCTTTGCTCAAAAATAGTGTTATGAGTTATCGACCTTTTTAAGGCTCCAATTATATAATCTCAAATATTCCACTTAAAAATTTTATTGGATGAAAATATTACATATTTTGTTTTTTTACCATAAAAAAACTGGGGTTTCTTTGACAAAAAGAGCATACAACTTAAATCTTTAAAAACGTTATATTGACAGATAGACCTAATGTTAATCTAGAGATTTAAACCTTGAATAATAATAATACTGAATAATGACACATTTTAAATATTTTTTTGACCAAAACCCTTTGGGGTCCCCGGGATCAAGCCTGAGTGGAGGCCTAAATGTATATTTTTTATACATGTATTGATTTTTAAAATGAAAAATAACAAAATGGCCCCCGCTTGCTTTGATTTTTCAGTGTGCGGCCCTCAGTGGAAAAAGTTTGGACACCCCTGGTCTCTCCCCATAGCCCGTGTGTCGTATAGCAGCTGAAGAGTAGTTTCAAACTGAATAGCCAGCAGCCTTCAGGCAATAAACCTAGCATTAACAAAATAACAAAAACTGCTAATTAATGACTTTATAAGCAAAACGTTAGGTTACGACATACAGCAAAAATTAATCTGACTACTCTCAAAATTTAAAATGCTAAATATCTTTAAAAAAAACGACCGTAGTGCAAAGGGAAACAGTGTTTCAATGGCATTTGAACCATAAAGATATTAAAGGAGCTAGGATATTTTGAAGCTCAAAAATTGTCACTTTTTAAGACTAAGAAAATAAGTGACCTACTTCTTGGAAAGTGAACTTCAAAACATAATAAATGCATGAATAAAAAGTCAATAACTTAAAGAAAATCACTTCATGCAATATTTTAAAACTTGATAGATTATCTTTAAATTATTTAATGAACCAAGTACCGACGTTAAAATAAAAAATAGCTGTAACTTCCATATTTTGTTGAATTTTCAAACAGGGTTTTACAGTGAACAATTTAGCATTAGTGTAAAACTATCAGACCATAGCAGTGGACTTTTTTCCGGATGAAATGTTACAATGTTTGTTTTGTTTGTCCGAGGCGGCGCCGGCAGCCTCACAAAAAGATTTTAAGGAAGCTTATAAACCATGATAGGATGCTTAGACTGACTTCCTATTTCAGGATTATACAGAAAAACATGTATACAATAGTCTTAAATGATAAGTAAAGAAATTAAAACTTAGCTTTGGGTATATTTTGATACGATGTAAACATTTTGCGTGTTGATTAATTCTACTTCTTCAGCTTAGAGTTTTGAATTTCCACGTCTCTGCTTTTCAATTGCTCCGAAAAATAACCCCACGCACATTAAGCAACCATGCACATCGCAAACCGCCGCTGCATTTGCTTCAGCTACCAACATATAGCATATATCGCCATTTAGACTATAAATGTATAAATGGTATCAGTTTTGGGCCATATTACCCAGCCAGACTTGTGTGCTTATTGGAGGACATTTAGCTTTTATGTTTAGACATTTCCACAAGTGAACACATTGCAGGACTGTTCATATTGAATATTTTGTGAAAGTCCATTTTGCCGACCGTTGCGGCTCTAGACACCCTATTAGTAAATGTGAAAAATATAGACACAAAAATGTGCTATGTTGAACCACTTATGTTAATTTTTTTTACTGTAATACCTTGGTACACTTTGTCATCTATAACACAAAGCTGACACTAAGGCCATGTCCACACGAACAGAGATACCCAATAAACACATACATATCTCTGTGTTTAGGCCTCTTGTCCTCTTTAAAAATGCAGACTTTAGCAAGAATGTTATGTTATGATTATCTTTAACCGAATCACAGCAGTGCTCAAATAAAAAAAAACAGCATTCCCTCTCATGTGATATTGCTTAATTAACATTAATGATGTGCACTTTAACAACTAGGCTTACAACTATACCTAATATATAAAGGGGTGGAAAAGTGACTATTACCTGCAGGGCAAACATTAGCTAACCAGAAGGCAATAACAATGTAAACAAAAAACACCTGCTTAAAAGATCTAATACAAATGTCCCTGAGGAATGTAAGGTGGGAGTACTGTAATTACCTAACGTTACATTATTATTTTCCGTAACAATTTAGCCCCCTCCACAATATTAACCCGACGTTAAAACAGAACTAGCTATTTATTGATTAGCAATTGCCGAATCATGTAACATTAGCTTAATGCTAAAAAGCCAGGTTACTATCACATTCTGTAACAGGCAAATAATTTCATGTAGGCTAACGTTACATACCTGCTACCTCTGTCTTTTTCTCGTTTCTCCTCTTCTTTTCTCTTTTTTCTTCCCTGGGCACCTGACAGTTTTGGCCGTTTTGACATCTTGTGTTGATTTTTTGATGTGGTGATGTCCAAAATAAGTCATGATACGGGAAGGGAGGGGGCGCACCGTGCGGGGGGAGGGGGTGGGGGGGGCGTAATGTTGTAACAAATAATATTTCTATTAAATAGGCTTTACTTTGCATTTTAATTAACGTGGGATTATTTTTTGTATTTAGAAATAATAGTACAAACTTTTTTTTTCTTCTTTTTTTTTTTCTCCAACATTTGTGGCACTGGCGTGGCGCCCCCTGATGGACGGCACCCTTAGCATTTGCCTATACGGCCTATGCCACGGTCCGGCCCTGCTTGAGATGACGTCACGGTTGTGTCATTTCCATGCTCAACAACACTGCCTTGCTGCCTTTGATTGATTGAGACTTTATTAGTAGGTTGCACAGTGAAGTACATATTCCGTACAATTGACCACTAAATGGTAACACCCGAATAAGTTTTTCAACTTGTTTAAGTCGGGGTCCACTTAAATTGATTCATGATACAGATATATACTATCATATATACTATCATCATAATACAGTCATCACACAAGATAATCACATTGAATTATTTACATTATTTACAATCAGGAGTGTGGAGGGGGGGTGGGGTGGGGGGGGGGTGGGGATATGGACATCAAGTAGTGGACATAGAGAGAGAGAGAGAGATCAGAAGGCATAAGAAAAAGAATCTGCATTTGATTGTTTACATTTGATTATTAGCAATCCGGGGAGGGTGTTAGTTTAGGGTTGTAGCTGCCTGGAGGTGAACTTTTAGTGCGGTTTTGAAGGAGGATAGAGATGCCCTTTCTTTTATACCTGTTGGGAGCGCATTCCACATTGATGTGGCATAGAAAGAGAATGAGTTAAGACCTTTGTTAGTTCGGAATCTGGGTTTAACGTGGTTAGTGGAGCACCCCCTGGTGTTGTGGTTATGGCGGTCATTTACGTTAAGGAAGTAGTTTGACATGTACTTCGGTATCAGGGAGGTGTAGCGGATTTTATAGACTAGGCTCAGTGCAAGTTGTTTAACTCTGTCCTCCACCTTGAGCCAGCCCACTTTAGAGAAGTGGGTAGGAGTGAGGTGGGATCTGGGGTGGAGGTCTAGAAGTAACCTGACTAGCTTGTTCTGAGATGTTTGGAGTTTAGATTTGAGGGTTTTGGAGGTGCTAGGGTACCAGGAGGTGCATGCGTAATCGAAAAAGGGTTGAACGAGAGTTCCCGCCAGAATCCTCAAGGTGCTTTTGTTGACCAGAGAGGAAATTCTGTAGAGAAATCTTGTTCGTTGGTTAACCTTTTTGATTACCTTGGTTGCCATTTTATCACAGGAAAGGTTAGCCTCTAGAATAGAACCTAGGTAGGTGACCTCATCTTTCCTGGTGATGACACTGTCACCTACTTTTATGGTGAAGTGATTGACTCTCTTAAGTTTGATAAGTTTGATGCCTTTAAACACACTATAAGATGATTTATTGTATGCTGCTATTTTCACTCAACATGAATTAAAAAAAGACACATTAAAATGGGCTTTGCAACACTCCTGACAGCCAGCTGTTTTGGATATGATGGCTGTGGAACCTCCACCTGATGGCACAACTTTGACAAGTAAGACTTTTTGCTCTCTCATAAGAAAGGTGCAACATTATCTTATGTTTTAAGTCCTTGTTTAACGACAAGTCATGAAGTTAACTTGCGTGTCTTGCGTCCATTATTGTAGATTGAGCCGGGCGCGACTGTGCACGAGCGACCAAGCAGCAACAAAAAACAATGTAACGTCATCCTTGTAGTGTGTACTGATAAAGACAATATACACTTCATTACACATGTACCATATATCCATGGTTAAATGCTTTAATTCCCTTAAACATGCAAAATGGTTTCCTTAGTGCGTGCTGATTTTAGAAATAATGTGGATTTCACTGCATATGTAATACATCACCATGTTGCTGAACATATTATAATTCTATCATTCGCTCTTTAATAATGTTCACAGGGCTCTGTGTATGTGCAGGCTGGGTTTAAAGATAATGTACATGCCATTGTATGTCTAGTATTTCAAAATAAAAACAAGAGGTGTAATGCCACCATTTGTCAGGCTTCTGATTAAACAAAATGTGCATGACAGCAGGTGTATGTTTGTGTAAGTTTAGTCTTTAAAGGCCTACTGAAATGAATTTTTTTTATTGAAACGGGGATAGCAGATCTATTCTATGTGTCATACTTGATCATTTCGCGATATTGCCATATTTTTGCTGAAAGGATTTAGTATAAAACGACGATAAAGATCGCAACTTTTAGTATCTGATAAAAAAAAAAGGCTTGCCCCTACCGGAAGTAGCGTGACGTAGTCAATTGAACGTATCCGCAAAGTTCCCTATTGTTTACAATGATGGCCGCATGAAGTGAGAGAGATTCGGACAGAGAAAGCGACAATTTCCCCATTAATTTGAGCGAGGATGAAAGATTTGTGGATGAGGAAAATGCAAGTGAAGGACTAGTGGGGAGTGGAAGCGATTCAGATAGGGAAGATGCTGTGAGAGCCGGGGGTGACCTGATATTCAGCTGGGAATGACTACAACAGTAAATAAACACAAGACATATATATACTCTATTAGCCACAACACAACCAGGCTTATATTTAATATGCCACAAATTAATCCCGCATAACAAACACCTAGGTGTTTGTTATGCTAGCTCCTAGCTACTAGCTCGAGCTAGTTATAGCAAGCGGTCAAATTTTTGGAAGCGCAGCTACGTACTCACGGTATCGCGTCTGTGTATCCAAATCAAAGTCCTCCTGGTTTAGAGTCTCTGTTGTCCGAGTTCTTCGATCTTGACTGCATCTTTCGGGAATGTAAACAAACACCGGCTGTGTTGTGTTGCTGACTTCCCTCGCAAAATATCCACTTTGCACCGACAACTTTCTTCTTTGCTTGCTCAGCTTCTTTCTCCATAATGCAATGAACAAATTGCAACAGATTCACCAACACAGATGTCCAGAATACTGTGGAATAATGAGATGAAAACTGAGCTATTTCGTATTGGCTTCAATGGGGAAGCCATTGTTAAACTGGCTACGTCACGCGCATACGTCATCATACCGAGACGTTTTTAAGCGGAAGTGTGGCGGGAAATTTAAAATTGCACTTTATAAGTTAACCCGGCCCTATTGGCATGTGTTGCAATGTTAAGATTTCATCATTGATATATAAACTATCATACTGCGTGGTATATGCGGTCCTCTCCAAGGTTTCTCATAGTCATTCACACCGACGTCCCACTGGGGTGAGTTTTTCCTTGCCCGTATGTGGGCTCTGTACCGAGGATGTCGTTGTGGCTTGTGCAGCCCTTTGAGACACTTGTGATTTAGGGCTATATAAATAAACATTGATTGATTGATTGATTGATTGATAATAACAGTGTAATAACAATGGTGTAAGTTCAGGCTGTGGGCAGTAGACAGTGTAATAACAATGTAATAACAGTGTAATAACAATGGTGTAGGTTCAGGCTGTCGGCAGTAGACAATGTGTAATAACAATGTAATAACAATGGTGTAGGTTCAGGCTGTGGGCAGTAGACAATGTGTATTAACAGTGTTTTAACAATGGTGTAGGTTCAGGCTGTGGGCAGTAGACAATGTGTAATAACAATGTAATAACAGTGTAATAAAGACTATAAAATGGGACCCATAACCTCCCTGCTTGGCACTCAGCAACAAAGGGTTGGAGTTGGGGGTTAAATCACCAAAATGATTCCCGGGCGCGGCGCCGCTGCTGCCCACTGCTCCCCAAGGGGATGGGACAAATGCAGAGGACAAATTTCACCACATCTAGTGTGTGTGTGACAATCATTGGTACTTTAATCTTTAATTTAATAACAATGGTGTAGGTTCAGGCTGTGGGCTGTAGACATTGTGTAAAAACAATGTAATAACAATGTAATATCAGTGTAATAACAATGGTGTAGGTTCAGGCTGTGGGCAGTAGACATTGTGTAAAAACAATGTAATAACAATGTAATAACAATGGTGTAGGTTTAGGCTGTGGGCAGTAGACATTGTGTAACAACAATGTAATAACAGTGTAAGGATAATTGTGTAGGTTCAGGTTGTGGGCAGTATACAATGTGTAATAATGTAATAACAGTGTAATAAAAGTGTAGTAACAATGGTATAGGTTCAGGCTGTGGGCAGTAGACAATTTGTAATAACAATGTAATAACAATGTAATAACAGTGTAATAACAATGGTGTAAGTTCAGGCTGTGGGCAGTAGACAATGTGTAATTACAATGTAATAACAGTGTAATAACAATGGTGTAGTTTTAGGCTGTGGGCAGTAGACAATGTGTAACAACAATGTAATAACAGTGCAATGACAATTGTGTAGGTTCAGGCTATGGGCAGGATACAATGTGTAATAACAATGTAATAAAAATGGTGTAGGTTCAGGCTGTGGGCAGTATACAATGTGTAATAATAATGTAATAACTGTAAAAACAATGGTGTAGGTTCAAGCTGTGGACAGTAGACAATGTGTAATAACAATGTGTAATAAAAATGTAAAAACAATGGTGTAGGTTCAAGCTGTGGAAAGTAGACAATGTGTAATAACAATGTGTAATAGCAATGTAATAACAATGGTGTAGGTTCAGGGTTTAGGCAGTATACAATGTGTAATAACAATGTATTAAAAGTGTAATAACAGTGGTAATAACAATGGTGTAGGTTCAGGCTGTTGGCAGTAGACAATGTGTAATAACAATGTTTTAACAATGTAATAACAGTGTAATAACAATGGTGTAGGTTCAGGTTGTGGAAAGTAGACTATGTGTAATAACAATGTAATAACAATGGTGTAGGTTCAGGCTGTGGGCAGTAGACAATGTGTAATAATTGTGTAGGTTCAGGCTGTTGGCAGTAGACAATGTGTAATAACAATGTAATAATGGTGTAAGTTCAGGCTGTGGGCAGTAGACAATGTGTAATAACAGTATAATAACAATGAAATAGGTTCAGGCTGGGGGCAGTAGACAATGTGTAATCACAGTATAATAACAATGTAATAACAATGAAGTAGGTTCAGGCTGTGGGCAGTAGACACTGTGTAATAACAATGTTTTAACAGTGTAATAACAATAGTGTAGGTTCAGGTTGTGGGCAGTACACAATGTGTAATAACAATGTAATAACGTTGTAATAACAATGGTGTAGGTTCAGGCTGTGGGCAGTAGACAATAGGTAATGTAATAACAGTGTAATAACAATGGTGTAGGTTCAGGCTGTGGGCAGTAGACAATGTGTGATAGCAATGTAATAACAATGTAATAAGAGTGTAATAACAATGGTGTAAGTTCAGGCTGTTGGCCGTAGACAATGTGTAATAGCAATGTAGTAACAATGTAATAACAATGGTGTAGGTTCAGGCTTTGGGCAGTAGACAATGTGTATTAACAATGTAATAACAATGTAATATGAGTGTAATAACAATGTAATAACAATGGTGTAGGTTCAGGCTGTGGGCAGTAGACAATGTGTGATAGCAATGTAATAACAATGTAATAACGCTGTAATAACAATGGTGTAGGTTCAGGCTGTGGGCAGTAGACAATAGGTAATAACAATGTAATAACAGTGTAATAACAATGGTGTAGGTTCAGGCTGTGGGCAGTAGACAATGTGTGATAGCAATGTAATAACAATGTAATAAGAGTGTAATAACAATGGTGTAAGTTCAGGCTGTGGGCAGTAGACAATGTGTAATAACAATGTAATAAGAGTGTAATAACAATGGTGTAAGTTCAGGCTGTTGGCCGTAGACAATGTGTAATAGCAATGTAGTAACAATGTAATAACTATGGTGTAGGTTCAGGCTTTGAGCAGTAGACAATGTGTATTAACAATGTAATAACAATGTAATATGAGTGTAATAACAATGTAATAACAATGGTGTAGGTTCAGGCTGTGGGCAGTAGACAATGTGTAATAACAATGAAACAACAGTGTAATAACAATGGGGCGGTATAGCTCGGTTGGTAGAGTGGCCGTGCCAGCAACTTAAGGGTTGCAGGTTCGATCCCCACATCCGCCATCCTAGTTACTGCTGTTGTGTCCTTGGGCAAGACACTTTACCCACCTGCTCCCAGTGCCACCCACACTGGTTTAAATGTAACTTAGATATTGGGTTTCACTATGTAAAGCGCTTTGAGTCACTAGAGAAAAGCGCTATATAAATATAATTCACTTCAATGGTGTAGGTTCAGGCTGTGGGTAGTAGACAATGTGTAATAACAGTATAAAATTAATGGTGTAGGTTCAGGCTGTGTAATAACAATGTGTAATAAAAATGTAATAACAATGGTGTAGGTTCAGGCTGTGGGCAGTATACAATGTGTAATAACAATGTAATAAAAGTGTAATAACAGTGTAATAACAATGGTGTAGGTTCAGGCTGTGGGCAGTAGACAATGTGTAATATCAATGTAATATTAGTGTAATAACAATAATGTAGGTTCAGGCTGTGGGCAGTAGACAATGTGTAATAACAATGTATTAACAATGTAATAACAGTGTAATAACATTGGTGTAGGTTCAGGCTGTGGGCAGTAGACAATGTGTTATAACAATGTAATAACAGTGGTGTAGGTTCAGGCTGTGGGCACTAGACAATGTGTAATATCAATGTAATATTAGTGTAATAACAATAATGTAGGTTCAGGCTGTGGGCAGTAGACAATGTGTAATAACAATGTATTAACAATGTAATAACATTGGTGTAGGTTCAGGCTGTGGGCAGTAGACAATGTGTTATAACAATGTAATAACAGTGTAATAACAATGGTGTAGGTTCAGGCTGTGGGCAGTAGACAATGTGTAATAACAATGTAATAACAGTGTAGTAACAATGGTGCAGGTTCAGGCTGTGGGCAGTGAACAATGTGTAATAACAATGTAATAACAGTGTAATAACAATAATGTAGGTTCAGGCTGTGGGCAGTAGACAATGTGTAATAACAATGTAATTATATTGGTGTAGGTTCAGGTTGTGGGCAGTAGACAATGTGTAATAACAGTGTAATAACAATGTAATAACAATGGTGTAGGTTCAGGCTGTGGGCAGTAGACAATGTGTTATAACAATGTAATAACAGTGTAATAACAATGGTGTAGGTTCAGGCTGTGGGCAGTAGACAGTGTGTAATAACAATGTAGTAACAGTGTAATAACAATGGTGTAGGTTCAGGCTGTGGGCAGTAGACAATGTGTAATAACAATGTATTAACAGTGTAATAACAATGGTGTATGTTCAGGCTGTGGGCAGTAGACAATGTGTAATAACAATGTAATAACAGTGTAATAACAATGGTGTAGGTTCAGGCTGTGGGCAGTAGACAATGTGTAACAACAATGTAATAACAACTTGTGTAGGTTCAGTCTGTGGGAAGTAGACAATGTGTAATAACAATGTAATAACAATGGTGTAGGTTCAGGCTGTGGGCAGTAAACAATGTGTAATAGCAATGTAATAACAATGTAATAAGAGTGCAATAACAATGGTGTAGGTTCAGGCTGTGGGTAGTAGACAATGTGTAATAACAGTGTAATAACAATGGTGTAGGTTCAGGCTGTGGGTAGTAGACAATGTGTAATAACAGTGTAATAACAATGGTGTAGGTTCAGGCTGTGGGTAGTAGACAATTTGTAATAACAGTGTTATAACAATGGTATAGGTTCAGGCTGTGGGTAGTAGACAATGTGTAATAACAGTGTTATAACAATGGTGTAGGTTCAGGCTGTGGGTAGTAGACAATGTGTAACAACAGTGTTATAACAATGGTGTAGGTTCAGGCTGTGGGCAGTAGACAATGTGTAATAACAATGTAATAACAGTGTGTCTGCTTTGTGACCTTACTTACAGTAGGTAAGTAAGTTATCCCCTGAATTTCAAGTTCATAGTAACAATTTTATCTATGTTTCTATGTTTTATCTAGTGTTTTTCATTTTTCTATTTCTATTTTAATTTTCTATTATATATTCTAACTTTCTATTTTTATTTTTTACCTTTGTTATACTTTGTATAACTCTGAGATTTTAACAAATGTAAAGTGTGTTACAAATGTAATTAATCATTATTATTATTATTATTAAATAGAAATATTTCATGTTTAACTTAACAGAATAAAAATAAACATATTTTTTTAAACAGGAGTGTGCTTTATTTATGAAGATCGACTCTCAGTGAGGTTATCGTCTGTATGCTATGTTGTGTAATTTGTCATTAAATAGAAGCATCACGCACACACATCATTAAAGTGGAATAAATGACACGCTACTTCTAGTTTTAATTTGCAATATATATATATATAAATATATCTATATATATATATATATACATATATATATATGTACTGTATGTTTACATATATATGTGTGTGTATATGTATATACAGTATGTGTATGTATACATATATACAGTATGTGTTTATATATATACATATATAGATGTGTATATATATATATATATATATATATATATATATATATATATATATATATATATATATATATATATATATATATATATATATATATATATATGTAAATATATTTTTATATATACAGTATGTAAAATATAAATATATACAGTACAGGCCAAAAGTTTGGACAGACCTTCTCATTCAATGCGTTTTCTTTATTTTCATGACTATTTACATCAAAACTATGAATGAACATGTGGAGATATGTACTTATTAAAAAAAGGTGAAATAACTGAAAACACGTTTTATATTCTAGTTTCTTCAAAATAGCCACCCGTTGCTCTGATTACTGCTTTGCACACTCTTGGCATTCTCTCCATGAGCTTCAATATATAACATCCGGACACGGAACATTTTCTTTACATTCATGTTGCACTAAAACAATTGTCGTTGTGTTGCTGCGGCTTCAATTATTGTTCTCCAATTGTAGTGAGTTAGTGTTTTATCGCATCTCTTTGATAGTTTACTGAGACAGGGTCCCAATTTAATATGGCAATAGGGCCCGAAATCTGTCCTTCAAAACCACAAGGATAGCTGAGTGGTTAGCACTGGTAACTGTGAACCAAGGGGTACTGGGTACGAATCCCGTTCAGGTTACAATGCTCCACTCAAAAGAGTGAGTGTTTTGTTTCACCTCCAGTGTAGATTACTGAGACAGGTTCTCATTTAAATATGTCATTGGGGCCCGAAATCTGCTCTTCAACTGTCCCAAGGATAGCTGAGTGGTTAATGCAGCTAACTCCCAATCACAGAGGACTGTGTTCAAATCCCAGTCATGGCAGAGCAGTGACTGGTTAAGCTCTGGCTGGAGGAGTTACTTTTTTGTATCATAGTTTACTGAGACAGGTTCTCAATTAAATCTGTCATTGTGGCGCAAAATCTTGGCTCAAGCAGACTGATGATAGCTGAGTGGCTAAAGCAGCTAACTCCTAATCAAAGGGTACTAGGTTCAAATCCAAGTCATTGTCGAGCAGTGACTGGGTAAGCTCCGGCTGGAGGAGTTACTGTTTTTTATCATAGTTTACTGAGACAGGTTCTCAATTAAATATGTCATTGGGGCCAGAAATCATGGCTCCTGCAGACCAATGATAGCTGAGTGGTTAAAGCAGCTAACTTCCAATCAAAGAGGACTGAGTTCAAACCCCAGTCATGGCTGAGCAGTGACTTGTTGAACTACGGCTGGAGGAGTTACTTTTTTGTATCATAGTTTACGGAGACAGGTTCTCAATGAAATATGTCATTAGGGCGCGAAATCTTGGCTCCAGCAGACTGATGATAGCTGAATGGTTAAGGCAGCTAGCTGTCAATTAAAGGGGATTGGTTTCAAATCCAGGTCATGTTGCACAGTGACTAGGAAAGCTCCAACTGGAGGAGTTACTGTTTAATATCATAGTTTACTAGGACAGGTTATGTCATTAGGGCCCGAAAACTCTTGTTTGGTGGACCAAGGATAGCTGAGTGGTTAAAGCAGCTTACTCCCAATCAAAGGGTACTAGGTTCAAATCCAAGTCATGGTTGAGCAGTAACTAGGAAAGCTCCAGCTGGGGGAGTTACTGTTTTATATCATAATTTTCTGAGATAGCTTCTCAAATAAATATGTCATTGGGGCACGAAATCTTTCCTTAAGAAGACCAAGAAAAGCTGAAAGGTTAAGCAGCTAACTCCCAATCAAAGGGAACTGGGTTCAAATCCAAGTCATGGTCTAGCGGTGACTAGGAAAGCTCTAGCTGGGGGAGTTACTGTTTTATATCATAGATTTCAGAGACAGCTTCTCAAATAAATATGTCATTGGGGCCCGAAATCTTGCCTCAAGAACACTGAGAACAGCTGAATGGTTAAACATCCAGCTCCCAAACAAACGGTCCTGGGTTCAATCCCAGTCAGGACGGCTGGCTTGCCAATCGTATGCAGGAGTGGGGACGCCGGACAGTGTGGGCGTGTTTCACCTCCCCCACACTGAGTAAAGCTAAGTGGTAGTGGGTTAATTAACTTATAGTCAAAAAGGTAAGTATGGGTAATAATAACAAATAGTCTATAGTCCAAAAGGGGTAGCCTTGGGGGTTAGCTCCTCCTGTGTGTTAAAGTTGGTAAGTGTACCATCCAATGTAGTCTCTTTGATACTGGGCTGATGTTGCCAACAGACGTGAAAAGAGTTGGCGACACATGTGTCGTTCTATTTCTGCTTAGGTCTCTTTTAAATAGCCCGTAGCACTTTAGCTTAGCTTAGCATAGCCTAACGCTCAATTAGACAGTTAGCGTTCTAATGCATTTAGCACGTTGAGCGCATAAGCAACAACTGTCAGTTGTCACGTCCCCAAGAAGCTATGGACACTTAGCACCATTAGCAGTCGCCATCTTAGCTACCTAGCGGAAGGGCTAACTGGTAAAACACACACATAAACATTTTGATCGTTTTTTCTGGTAAGTGCGCAACGATACTTACTGAAGTGTACTTAGACAAGTACTTAATTTAGACACAGCCATTGAAATTTTGACAAAATGAAATCAAACTAGATGAGGCAATTCCTGAAGGAATTGCGTGTGAATGCTCCAATGCTGAAGTTGAACTGAAATCCTGCAATTTTTTTTTTAGATTCGTTGAAGTAGAGCACACAATTCCCAAACTGGCTGAATATTTTGAAGTTGGAACCGTTTGAAGGAGAAATGGTTTGAAAAATTAATAAATAAAATAAAACAAATATAAAATAAAATTAAAAAAATAAAATAAAATAAAATAAAATAAAAGGAGTCAATGGGACCAAATTGGTCTCAAGGGTACCCAGTGTCTGCATTTATGCATATCCTCAATACATGACATTTAAAAAATAACTTAAAAAATAAATAAATAAAATAAAATAAAAAATAAATAAAATACAATAAAATACAATAAATTAAAATAAATTAAAATAAATTAAAATAAATCAATGGGACCAAATTGGTCTCAAGGGTACCCAGTGTCGGCATTTATGCATATCCTCAATATATGAAATTTAGAAAAAAAACGTAAAAAATAAATAAATAAAATAAAATAAATACAAAATAAATACAAAATAAATACAAAATAAATACAAAATAAATACAAAATAAAATAAAATAAAAGGAGTCAATGGCACCAAATTGGTCTCAAGGGTACCCAGTGTCTGCATTTATGCATATCCTCAATATATGACATTTGAAAAATAACTTAAAAAATAAATAAATAAAATAAAATAAATAAATAAAAAATAAAATAAAATAAAATAAAATAAAATTTAAAAAAATAAAATAAAATAAAATAAAATGAGTCAATGGGGCCAAATTGGTCTCAAGGGTACTCAGTGTCAGCATTTATGCATATCCTCAATATTTGACATTTGACAAAATAACTTAAAAAAATAGTTAATAAAAAAATAAAAAAATTAAAATAAATAAATAAATACAAAATAAAATAAAATAAAATAAAATAAAATAAAATAAAATGAGTCAATGGGACCAAATTGGTCTCAAGGGTACTCAGTGTCAGCATTTATGCATATCCTCAATATTTGACATTTGAAAAAATAACTTAAAAAAATAATTAATAAAAAATAAATAAATAAAATAAAATAAATAAATACAAAATAAAATAAAATAAAATAAAATAAAATAAAATAAAATAAAATAAAATAAAATAAAAGGAGTCGATGGGACCAAATTGGTCTCAAGGGTACCCAGTGTCGGCATTTATGCATATCCTCAATACATGAAATTTGAAAAAATTAACTTAAAAAATAAATAAATGAAATAAAATAAAATATATTTTTAAAAAAATTAAAAAAAATAAAATATAATAAAATCCTGGCCAATTTAGAATTACCCTTAGGACGGCGTGTAGAACATCTCCAAGTTCTTGCCAGGACATTACAGTAACATGTACAAAAATACACGCCACACGCTCTAAGTCTTAGTCGGACTATTTTCTCTGAATAACCAAGATTCTTTTGTGAGAACTGTGCCACCATTTGTCACGTTCGGGATCACATTCGTCCCTAAACTGTGGTCCGAGTAATCCATCCGTGTGATGTGTTCAAGTCCGGCTCGGTGTCCCTGGGCCTCCAAAATGGGGTAATTTGTTTTGTTTTAATAAAGCCTCTGTTTTTCTTGGGTCAGATTGTCAAGGAGCAAATTGCTTTCTAATCACATCACACATGGAAAGTCCAGATGCGCACGTCGCCGAGTATTAACACGCGTCTGTTTTCACTGCGAAGCAAAACACGTCACTTCATTCGGCCCGGTTTGGACCACGGACTCTGTGACAGGCGGCAGCCGTGTGGAATGGAGTCCTGACCGCAGTGAAGAGGAAAACCTTCTAATAATAGACTTTAGTTTGTTAAGTAAATACACGAGTGCAGGGGTCTTCTACGTTTTCCAGGCCAAGGACCCCCAATCTGAAGTAGAAATGGAACAAGGACCTCCTACCAAGGTAGTGTTGTCCCGATACCAATATTTTAGTACCGGTACCAAAATGTATTTCAATACTTTTTGATACTTTTCGATACTTTCCGATACTTTTTGGTACTTTTCTAAATAAAGGGGACCACAAAAAAATGTCATTATTGGCTTTATTTTAACAAAAAATCTTAGGGTACATTAAACATATGTTTATTATTGCAAGTTTGTCCTTAAATAAAATAGTGAACATACAAGACAACTTGTCTTTTATTAGTAAGTAAACAAACAAAGACTCCTAATTAGTCTGCTGACGTATGCAGTAACATATTGTGTCATTTATCATTCTATTATTTTATCATCATTATGAGGGACAAGCTGTAAAAATGTATTATTAATCCACTTGTTCATTTACTGTTAATATATGCTTACTTTCTCTTTTAACATGTTCTATCTACACTTCTGTTAAAATGTAATAATCACTTGTTCTTCTGTTGTTTAATACTTTACATTAGTTTGGGATGATACCACAAATTTGGGTATCGATCTGATACCAAGTAGTTACATGATCATACATTTGTCATAATTGAAGTCCTCATGTGTCCACTGAGTTTATAAACATAATATAATTTTTATTTAAACGAAAATAGATTTTGTGATGCTAAAAAATATTGATGTAATCACAGTAGTATCAACTAGATACGCTCCTGGACTTGGTATCATTACAGTGGATGTCAGGTGTAGATCCACCAATGGCGTTTGTTTACATTGTGACGCCGGTGAGCTATTGTATCCTCCTATGGTGTGCGGTGAAGCATGTTTAGCTATTCCTCGTCCTCCAGTGATAATGTTACATGTAAGAAACTTACTTTATATGTCGCCATGGAGGCGAGGATTAGTGATTTAGAAGTAGCTAAAACACTGTGGATGGATGTTAGCCATGTCTTAAAGCACCTCTAACTTCACCTTTATCTTTACTTTTTAAGCCAAAATGCATCCGTTCTCCCTTTTCTGTCTACACACTGTGTCTGCCTGTAAGTACTCCGTTATGGTGCGCTGCCGAACATGCTCCTCTGCTCGTAAAACCAGCAATGTTACGACGTGACGACGCGACGCCATGCCCGGGAACCGGTACTTTTCAAACAGAGTATAGTACCGTTTTTGATTCATTAGTACCGCGATACTATACTAGTAGGGGTATACCGTACAAACCTATACCAAAGTATAAAATTGGCTTTTAAATTAAACTGGTCTTAAAGGTACCTTGTCATTTCGTAATACTCCAAAAAGGAGGAACCGGCGGGTAAATGTCCAAATAAAAAAATTGCGAGTACTGTTGGTGGGTGTGTTGCGGGTGATCTACAAAGGAAACGTGCAAAAGTGGAGCAGATCGCCCTATTTGAATAAGGTTTTTACTGGGCCATGACCATGGAGATGCTCATTTCCTTAATTTTTTGTTGTATTTTTTTTTTTTTTTAAATAATAGTTATTTATTTATTTATTTGATAAGGAAATCATAATACAAGTACTGAGAAAACAGACACTTTTTTGCCCCCACCCCCGAAAAAAAAAAAAAATATATATATATATATATATATATATATATATATATATATATATATATATATATATATATATATATATATATATATATATATATATATATATATATATATATATATATATATATATATCAGGGGTCACCAACGTGGTGCCCGCGGGCACCAGGTAGCCCGTAAGGACCAGATGAGTAGCCCGCTGGCCTGTTCTAAAAATAGCTCAAATAGCAGCACTTACCAGTGAGCCGCCTCTATTTTTTAAATTTTATTTATTTACTAGCAAGCTGGTCTCACTTTGCTCGACATTTTTAATTCTAAGAGAGATAAAACTCAAATAGGATTTGAAAATCCAAGAAAATATTTTAAAGACTTGGTCTTCACTTGTTTAAATAAATTCATTATTTTTTTTACTTTGCTTCTTATAACTTTCAGAAAAACAATTTTAGAGAAAAAATACAACCTTAAAAATGATTTTAGGATTTTTAAACACATATACCTTTTTACCTTTTAAATTCCTTCCTCTTCTTTCCTGACAATTTAAATCAATGTTCAAGTAAATTTATTTTTTTTAATGTAAAGAATAATAAATACATTTTAATTTAATTCTTCATTTTAGCTTGTGTTTTTTTGACGAAGAATATTTGTGAAATATTTCTTCAAACTTATCATGGTTAAAATTCAAAAAAATTATTCTGGCAAATCTAGAAAATCTGTAGAATCAAATTTAAATCTTATTTCAAAGTCTTTTGAATTTCTTTTAAAATTTTTGTTCTGGAAAATCTAGAAGAAATAATGATTTGTCTTTGTTAGAAATATAGCTTGGTCCAATTTGTTATATATTCTAACAAAATGTAAATTGGATTTTAACCTACTTAAAACATGTCATCAAAATTCTAAAATTAAGCTTAAACAGGAAAAATTACTAATGATGTTCCATAAATTCTTTTTTTAATTTTTTCAAAAAGATTCAAATTAGCTAGTTTTTCTCTTCTTTTTTTCGGTTGAATTTTGAATTTTAAAGAGTCAAAATTGAAGATAAACTATGTTTCAAAATGTAATTGTCATTTTTTTTCGTGTTTTCTCCTCTTTTAAACCGTTCAATTAAGTGTAAATATCATTAATTATTTATAATAACATAGAGTTAAAGGTAAATTGAGCAAATTGGCTATTTCTGGCAATTTATTTAAGTGTGTATCAAACTGGTAGCCCTTCGCATTAATCAGTACCCAAGAAGTAGCTCTTGGTTTCAAAAAGGTTGGTGACCCCTGATATATATATATATATATATATATATATATATATATATATATATATATATATATATATATATATATATATATATATATTACAGAAAAAACATTAAAGTAAAATAATAACAAACACCCCCCACCCAGGAAAAAAAAAATACAAATAAAAATACAAAAAAAAAATACAGAAAAAAAATAAAAGTAAAACAATAAAACTCCCTCCCAACCCCTGTCCTACATTTCAGTCACAGTGGGTAGCAATGTACTGCCTTCCTCTTCACCACAAGCAGATAGAGAATCACAATAACTGACTAAAAAGGGAAAAAAAGGTAACAACAAAAATAAAAATCAGAAACATACAGAGAAGTGTCACTGAATAAAACCAACAAAGAAAAAAGAGTTGAGGTAAGTGAAAAGTTTCATTGTCAACAGTGAGTGTCACATGCATCCTACAGTGTCTTTAATTTAGCTATGTAACTAATTATGCAGCCCCAGGTCAAGTCAAATAGTTTTGGTGTACCCCTCAGATTATATTTAATGTTCCTAAATCTAAGAAAAACATGAGGTCCTTAAGCCATAGGGAGGCCTTGGCGGCAAACTGTGATTTCCACTCCAATAAAATCCTTCTACGAGCTATCAATGATGCAAAGGCGATACTATCCCTAAAAGTCTGCTTAATTTTTTAGTAGTTTAGTGGAATTCCAAAAATAGCCAATTCTCTTGCAGATGCAGTCAATTTTAAATTGACGCCTTGTGCAGAAATGTTGTAGATTTTTTACATGAGATCTCCAGTTCAATTTATCACCAATCATTATACCTAGAAATTTGGTTTCATTTACTCTTTAAATTTATATTCCGTCTATTTGTATTTGTGTTTGACTTTCTCTTCTACTGTTACCAAATAGCATTATTTTAGTTTTACTGAGATTCAAAGATAGTCTGTTTTAGTAAAACCGTCTTTTTAATTTGTTCATTTCTTCTGTTAATATTTGTATTAGTCTGTGATTAATCACGATTATTCCAAATTCTAAACTGTGATTACCAGTAAAAAAAAAAAAAAAAAAAAATGACAACCCTAGTAAGAACATCCTTAAAAAGTAATTTTTGCAGAATAGGCGACTTTAAATCCAGGATAGAAATGGTTTAAAAAAAATAAAATGCAGTGTGTGTGCGAGCAAGCAAATTGAACGTACTTAATTAAAGGGTGGAGGGTCTGAAGGGACTGGAAGGTTTCCAGGCCAGGGTGCATTTCCAAAACAGGAAAGGTCAGCGGTGTGACCTTAGAGAGACGCTAACAGTCTCCATTCTTGGAGCGCTGCCTTGCTCGTCTACCTGTTGACTGGACATGATTTACAGCCCGGCTCTAACCTTACACAGCGCATTGTAAATCAGCGCTAAATTATAAATAGGCTCCAATTATACCGCCGGGAATTGATTCTCCAACGTGTACTATACAGTCAGTCCAGGCTCAGGACTTGTTCCCTTTCTGCAACCTGTGCTTGTTGCATCTGGTAGTCTCTAGGCCAGGGGTCACCAACCTTTTTGAAAGCAAGAGCTACTTCTTGGGTAGTGATTAATGCGAAGGGCTACCAGTTTGATACACACTTCAATAAATTGCCAGAAATAGCCAATTTGCTCAATTTACCTTTAACTCTATGTTATTATTAATAATTAATGATATTTACACTTAATTGAACGGTTTAAAAGAGGAGAAAACACGAAAAAAATGACAATTACATTTTGAAACATAGTTTATCTTCAATTTCGACTCTTTAAAATTCTAAATTCAACCGAAAAAAAGAAGAGAAAAACTAGCTAATTCGAATCTTTTTGAAAAAATTTAAAAAATAATTTATGGAACATCCTTAGTAATTTTTCCTGATTAAGATTAATTTTAGAATTTTGATGACATGTTTTAAATAGGTTAAAATCCAATCTACACTTTGTTAGAATATATAACAAATTGGACCAAGCTATATTTCTAACAAAGACAAATCATTATTTCTTCTAGATTTTCCAGAACAAAATTTTTAAAAGGAATTAAAAAGACTTTGAAATAAGATTTAAATTTGATCCTACAGATTTTCTAGATTTGCCAGAATAGTTTTTTTGAATTTTAATCATAATAAGTTTGAAGAAATATTTCACAAATATTCTTCGTCGAAAAAACAGAAACTAAAATGAAGAATTAAATTAAAATGTATTTATTATTCTTTACAATAAAAAAAATAAATTTACTCGAACATTGATTTAAATTGTCAGGAAAGAAGAGGAAGGAATTTAAAAGGTAAAAAGGTATATGTGCTTAAAAATCCTAAAATATTTTTTAAGGTTGTATTTTTTCTCTAAAATTGTCTTTCTGAAAGTTATAAGAAGCAAAGTAAAAAAAAAAAAAAGAATTTATTTAAACAAGTGAAGACCAAGTCTTTAAAATATTTTCTTGGATTTTCAAATTCTATTTGAGTTTTGTCTCTCTTAGAATTAAAAATGTCGAGCAAAGCGAGACCAGCTTGCTAGTAAATAAATAAAATTTAAAAAATAGAGGCAGCTCACTGGTAAGTGCTGCTTTTTGAGCTATTTTTAGAACAGGCCAGCGGGCTACTCATCTGGTCCTTACCAGATGAGTAGCCCGCGGGCACCGCGTTGGTGACCCCTGCTCTAGGCTTTCTGGCGAGTCCAAATAATCATCGTCTAACCATCGAATACTAATGAGAAAATATTGAAAGTGTCGTTTTTAACAGAGCTGCTAGTTGTTCAGGTTATAAAAAACCCAAAACCAGTGAAGTTGTCACGTTGTGTAAATGGTAAATAAAAACAGAATACAATGATTTGCTAATCCTTTTCAACTTATATTCAATTGAATAGACTGCAAAGACAAGATATTTAACGTTCCAACTGGTAAACTTTGTTATTATCGCAAATATTAGCTCATTTGGAATTTGATGCCTGCAACATGTTTCAAAAAAGCTGGCACGAGTGGCAAAAAAGAGTGAGAAAGTGGAGGAATGCTCATCAAACACTTATTTGGAACATCCCACAGGTGAACAGGCTAATTGGGAACAGGTGGGTGCCATGATTGGGTATAAAAGCAGCTCAGTCATTCACAAACTAGGACGGGGCGAGGGTCACCACTTTGTCAACAAATGAGTGAGCAAATTGTCGAACCGTTTTAAGAACAACATTTGTCAACCGGCTATTGCAAGGAATTTAGGGATTTCACCATTCAAGGTCTGTAATATCATCAGAAGGTTCAGAGAATCTGGAGAAATCACTGCACGTAACATTGAATGCCCGTGACCTTGGATCCCTCAGGCGGTACTGCATCAAAAACTGACATATATGTGTAAAGGATATCACCACATGGGCTCAGGAACACTTAAAAAAAACCCACTGTCAGTAACTACAGTTGGTCGCTACATCTGTAAGGGCAAGTTAAAAACTCTACTATGCAAAGCGAAAGCCATTTATCAACAACACCCAGAAACGCCGCCGGCTTCGCTGGGCCCGAGCTCATCTAAGATGGACTGATGCAAAGTGGAAAAGTGTTCTGTGGTCTGACGAGTCCACATTTCAAATTGTTTTTTGAAACTGTGGACGTTGTGTCCGCCGGTACAAAGAGGAAAAGAACCATCCGGATTGTTCTAGGCGCAAAGTTGAAAAGCCAGTATCTGTGATGGTATGGGGGTGTATTAGTGCCCAAGACATGGGTAACTTACACATCTGTGAAGGCGCCATTAATGCTGAAAGGTACATACAGGTTTTGGAGCAACATATGTTGCCATCCAAGCAACGTTACCATGGACGCCCCTGCTTATTTCAGCAAGACATTGCCAAGCCACATGTTACAACAGCGTGGCTTCATAGTAAAAGAGTGCGGGTACTAGACTGGCCTGCCTGTAGTCCAGACCTGTCTCCCATTGAAAATGTGTGGCGCAATATGAAGCCTAAAATACTTAAGCTGTACATCAAGCAGGAATGGGAAAAAATTCCACCTGAGAAGCTTCAAAAATGTGTCTCCTCAGTTCCCAAACGTTTACTGAGTGTTGTTAAAAGGAAAGGCCATGTAACACAGTGGTAAAAATGCCCCTGTGCCAACTTTTTTGCAATGTGTTGCTGCCATTACATTCTAAGTTAATGATTATTTGCAAAAAAAAATTAATTTTCTCAGTTCAAACATTAAATATCTTGTCTTTGCAGTCTATTCAATTGAATATAAGTTGAAAAGGATTTACAAATCATTGTATTCTGTTTTTATTTACCATTTACTTAACGTGCCAACTTCACTGGTTTTGGGTTTTGTATGTATTCTGGCCTGTTTACTCTTTGAAGTACCCCGTTACATATATGATGATAAAGTACATATACTGTACTGTTTACCTGTTGAAGTACCCTTTAAAAAGCTGAAATCAACCCCAAACGACATCTTAATGATGCAAAATAATATTTTGATGTATACACATTTGTGTATCTCCTAAGGTTATTTTTGTAATGTTTGCACAAATAACATGCGTCAATATCAAAATATTATTTTGAATCCCTTTTGGGCAACCAAGAATACAATGATTAAATTAAATGAACACATCCGAATACTTTATTAATATTTATTATGTGCTTGATTGAACAAAGAGCAGTTCAATTTTTAAGTAGCTTTTAAGCAAGACATTTTAGTACTTTACATCAACATCGGATCAACGACAGTCCTTTACAATCGCATTAATACAACAGAAATGGCCAACTCTTTCATTTTTCGGTCAGGATAAAGATCAGAGGTGTCAAAGTGGTTTTCACTGAGGGCCACTTCGCAGTTATGTTTGGCCCCAGAGGGCCACTTTTAACAGTGAATACTATTATTACACCATTTTTAAAAGCATTTTATTAGTAGATTTTTTTTAAACTAAAATGTAAAAAAAAATATGGCAAGATGCAATAATTTCACTTCAAAATGTAGTGTATATTACTGTAAATGGAAAAACAGTAGTGATGTTTTTATGGTAAAAAAAGGTAGCTCAGTTGCCAGAATTTTATTGTAAAATTTACATTTGTTTTTTTACTACAAATAAAAAAACTGCAATTTTACAGTAAAATTGTGGCAACTGAGCTGCCTTTTTTTTGGGTTTTTTTTTACTGTATATTTTTCTGTGTATTTCTGTAAATGCCAAAATGGCACCACAGTTTATTACAGTAAAAAAAAATACTGTTTTTTTTCATTTAGAGAAAAATGCTGTAAAAACCACAGTCAATTTCACAATTTTACCATGAAATCTATTGCTACTTTCACATTGCACAATGTGATGGATAAGTTGCTTTGAAATCATTATTATTAGTATTTATTTCTATTTTAAAAATGATTTGAATGTTTGATCATATATTTTTGCATAATTAGACAATATTTAAATCAACATAATTTGCGATTACATTTTTTTTCCGCACAAAATAGAAAGAAAGAACACATTTAGTAAGAAAATTTACAGTACTTTACTGATACATATTATTTCCAGGCTTTCGAGGGCCCAATAAAATGAAGTGGCGGGCCACGTCTGGCCCCCGGGCTTTGAGTTTGACACAGGTGGGATGAAGGCTTAAATGCTTTTAAACACATACAATACATGTTTGTCTCACATGTTGTAATCAGTTGTGGACAGACGAAGCCCCAACAGTGCAGCCTTAAAATCGTCTGTTGGGGTGGGGGGAGCATGGTCAGAGGAGAGGAGCGGACCCAACAAAGCAACCACCGCCCACTAACCATGAAATCTATTGCTACTTTTACATTGCACAATGTGATGGATAAGTTGCTTTGAAATCATTATTATTAGTATTTATTTCTATTTCAAAAAATGATTTGAATGTTTGATCATATATTTTTGCATAATTAGACAATATTTAAATCAACATAATTTGCGATTACATTTTTTTTCGCACAAAATAGAAAGAAAGAACACTTTTAGTAAGAAAATTTACAGTACTTTACTGATACATATTATTTCCAGGCTTTCGAGGGCCCGATAAAATGAAGTGGCGGGCCACATCTGGCCCCCGGGCTTTGAGTTTGACACAGGTGGGATGAAGGCTTAAATGCTTTTAAACACATACAATACATGTTTGTCTCACATGTTGTAATCAGTTGTGGACAGACGAAGCCCCAGCAGTGCAGCCTTAAAATCGTCTGCTGGGGTGGGGGGGAGCATGGCCAGAGGAGAGGAGCGGACCCAACAAAGCAACCAAGAGAGCCGACTCCACCCTCGGCCGCCCACTAACTCTCAGCCAGGGTCCAGTCCGCATGCGTGTTTGTGTGTTTTATGCAAATAAAACAGCAGAGGAAGTCGCAAGAGTTTCTGGCCTTTCTCCCCAGCAGCAGGCCTGTGGGCTTCTGGGGGGTGGTGGGCCTCACAGGGGGCCCCACCCGCAGGAATAAAACGCGCTTTAGCCGCACACCTGCGGCACACAAAAGCTCTCTGTGCGTCAAACAGTCTGTCAAAAGTCGAGGGAGGAAACACGCCGCGAGTACATAAACAAAAATGCCATTTTGACTCAAATAGAACAAATATCACTCAATTAAAAAAAAAAAAATAGGACAAATATCACTCAAAATGTTCACTATCATACCTTCTTATTACTGGGAACATACCCAGCTCCACAGCAAATGCAAAACAATGACGTTTCATTACTTTATATAAATGTATGAAAAATCAATAAAAAGGTCAAACATTGTGTTTGTTTTTAAAAAACAAAAATAATATAGGTGTTTTTTTCTTTAACGATTAGTTTGGTGTTTATTATTCCAGCAGAGGGGAATAAAGTGCAGGCGGCTCACTTCCAAACGTTGTGGTTCCCCCTGGCTCCACCTGACCCAACAGTGTTTTCCTTATGTGCCGTCTGAACTAATATTGACTCTGCAGCTGCCGAAACACGCCGGCTGCCTAATAGATATAATTTTCCAACGTCATTATCTCCAATAATAACATCAAACACAAATATTGTGTATTATTTTTATTATTACCACAATTACAAATAATACCCCTGTGTGTTTGTTGTTGCCCCTGACAGCAACCTCCCTGGAAATAGTTGTAATAATACTATAAGACACAGATATTTCAATAGTCCACTTATTGCTAGGCAGATTTCACTGATAAAAAAAAAAAAAATGACAAGGAACAGCGCTTCAATGGCAACGTGTCCTTTCCGCCCTAACGCTGGTAAAATATCCACTTTTGGGGCCGTACTCTGGCTCCCGCACATATTGGGAGTCAAATATATTGTACACACAAATACACATATATACTCACATACACACAGTTATTCATCCATACATGCATACTGTAGGTACCTACGCTCCCACATACATACACAAATACAGTACATACCTACACACTCAAAGTTTGTACATCCACACGCACATTCACTGTACAAACATACATATACACATACTGTACATATACATTCACTGTACAGACATACATATACACATACTGTACATAAACATTCACTGCACAAACATACATATATAAATACTGCACATATACATTCACTGTACAAACATACATATACACATACTGTACATATACATTCACTGTACAAACATACATATACACATACATGTACATGTACATTCACTGTACAAACATACTTATACACATACTGTACATATACATATACTGTACAATCATACATTCACTGTACAAACATACTTATACACATACTGTACATATAAATTCACTGTACAAACATACTTATACACATACTGTACATATACATTCACTGTACAAACATACTTATACACATACTGTACATATACATTCATTGTACAAACATACATATACATTCATTGTACAAACATACATATACAATCACTGTACAAACATACACATACTGTACATATACATTCACTGTACAAACATACATATACACATACATGTACATATACATTCACTGTACAAACAAACACGTACACATACTGTACATATACATTCACTGTACAAACATACATATACACATACTGTACATATACATTCATTGTACAAACATACATATACAATCACTGTACAAACATACACATACTGTACATATACATTCACTGTACAAACATACTTATACACATACTGTACATATACATATACTGTACAAACATACATTTACTGTACAAACATACTTATACCCATACTGTACATATACATTCACTGTACAAACATACTTATACACATACTGTACATATACATTCACTGTACAGACATACATATACACTCACTGTACAGACATACATATACACATACATGTACATATACATTCACTGTACAAACATACATATACACATACTGTACATATACATTCACTGTACAAACATACATATACACATACATGCACATATACATTCACTGTACAAACATACACATACACATACTGTACATATACATTCACTATACAGACATACACATACTGTACATATACATTCACTGTACAAACATACATATACACATTCATGTACATGTACATTCACTGTACAAACATACTTATACGCATACTGTACATATACATATACTGTACAAACATACATTCACTGTACAAACATACTTATACACATACTGTACATATACATTCACTGTACAAACGTACTTATACACATACTGTACATATACATTCACTGTACAAACACATATACACATACTGTACATATACATTCACTGTACAAACATACTTATAGACATACTGTACATATACATATACTGTACAAACATACATTCACTGTACAAACATACATACATACATACATACATCTACATATACATTCACTGTACAAACATACATATACACATACATGTACATATACATTCACTGTACAAACATACACATACACATACTGTACATATACATTCACTGTACAAACATACAAATACACATACTGTACATATACATTCACTGTACAGAAATACACATACTGTACATATACATTCACTGTACAGACATACATATACAGATACTGTACATATACATTCATTGTACAAACATACATATACATTCACTGTACAAACATACACATACTGTACATATACATTCACTGTACAAACATACATATACACATACATGTACATATACATTCACTGTACAAACATACTTATACACATACTGTACATATACATATACTGTACAATCATACATTCACTGTACAAACATACTTATACACATACTGTACATATACATTCACTGTACAGACATACATATACACATACTGTACATATACATTCACTGTACAAACACATATACACATACTGTACATATACATTTACTGTACAAACATACATTCACTGTACAAACATACATACATACATACATGTACATATACATTCACTGTACAAACATACATATACACATACATGTACATATACATTCACTGTACAAACATACATATACACATACTGTACATATACATTCACTGTACAAACATACATATACACATACTGTACATATACATTCATTGTACAAACATACTTATACATTCATTGTACAAACATACATATACACATACTGTACATATACATTCATTGTACAAACATACTTATACATTCATTGTACAAACATACATATACTGTACATACACATTCACTGTACAAACATACATATACACATACTGTACATATACATTCATTGTACAAACATACACATACTGTACATATACATTCACTGTACAAACATACACATACACATACTGTACATATACATTCACTGCACAAACATACATACTGTACATATACAAGTACATATGCTCACATACACTCATGCACATAATCACGTTTCATCAAACATATATTAATGTTGTTGCCCTAGGGTAAACTGGGTAACACATGGCACACTGACAAAGCTTAACTTATTGTTACTATAACAATCTACAAGGTTAATAAAGCTGGCTTCTCCTTCTTCCCCTCCATTTATCTGCTTTCTTTCGTATCTCAAGTTGTCATTACGTATATGTATTGTTGCATTTGAACAACTGTATTGTTGATAATAAAGGTAAAGTATTGGTATTGTTCATTATCAATAGTGCTATTTCTATTGGTATTCATATTGCTCCATTTGTAGTGTAATAATGCTCATTGTCATTTCTGTATTATTATTTATTTCACTAACTGCTTCTTTGCTATCACTTTTACCATCATATTTGTACATGTCGTGTTTGCTAATGTTGTTCTATTGTTGTTGTTATTGTTGTGTTTGCTGTAGTTGTTTTTGTCCCTCTGTCTTATCCCCCTCTTGTCCCCACAATTTCCCCCTCTGTCTTCCTTTTTTCCTCTTTCTATCCCCTCCTGCTCCGGCCCGGCTGCACCAAATGATAATATACATCCATTTAATAAAGTCAAATAAAGCAACAAGAGAAGTATCTCACACTTCTCTTTTGTAAAGTAAATGTGTACAGAAACTGGACAGGACACACACAAAAAAATGGGAGTGAAGAGGAGGAGGAGGAGGAGGAGGAGGAGGAGGAGGAGGAGGATGGGGGTTGGGCAGGATGAAGAGGAGGCTGCGTGATGCCGCGTCAGCAGATAAGAAAAAGTGGGATGGAGGAGGGAGAGGTCGGTGATGAAGATGTGATGTTGTTCCAGTAAGGCAGCGCCGGATGACTCACCTGATGCGAGACGACATCACCTCCAGCATGAGATGACATCATCAGGTGACTAGAATCAGCACACCGGGCGTGCACCAATAGGAGCGCAGGGCTCAGCTGACGGGATTAAAAGGAGCCGTGGTGAGGGAATGAGGGAAATAATCGACCTGGCTGTTCAAAACCAGGAATCAAATATATGGGACTTATTACCTCCCTGCTTGGCACTCAGCATCAAGGGCTGGAATTGGGGGTTAAATCACCAAAAAATGATTCCTGGGCGCGGCCGCCGCTGCTGCTCACTGCTCCCCTCACCTCCCAGGGGGTGATCAAGGCCGCACCTAGTGTGTGTGTGTGACAATCGTGGGTACTTTAACTTTAAGATGTGCTCGAAGTCGTGCAGTACTTGGCTGCGACCTGCAGAGGCGCTGTTGCCACCAGCTTGCTGGGTAAAGAAGCCCGAGCAGGAAGTCAGCCAACTGGCGCGGAAGCAGGAGTTCAGAACATTACATTGTGAGACCAAAAACAAAATAAATTGATAATTTTTCACGTAATCGGTCGATCGGGTTGCTCCTTACATGTCCAAAATGTATCGTGGAATTATTTGCAGTGTTTTAAAACTCTTATAGTACAGTTTTAGGAGTCATTTCTAATAAAAGGTAACAATATAATAATAATATTAAAACTAATGAATCACATTCGGTACTATACCGCCTCTAAAAAGTACCGATGGGAAAAATGCAAAACACTATCGCCACACTTACCCGTTATTGGCACATTTTAGCTTAATATTTCTTGCTGATTACAAAACTTTAGGAGGTTGTCAAGGTAGGAGTCCAAATTTCACATAATCTTAATATCCTAATATAGCACACATTATATATATATATATATATATATATATATAGATATATATATATATATATATATATATATATATATATATATATATATACCCTATATATATATATATATATATATATATATATATATATATATATATATATACCCTATATATATACATATATATATATATATATATATATATATATATATATATATATATATATATATATATATATATATATATATATATATGTATATATATATATATATATATATATATATATATATATATATATATATATATATATATATATATATATATATATATATATATATATATATACACATATATATGTATATATATACATATATATTTTGCAGGTTTCCCTGCTCTTCAGCTCTTCAGGGGATTTTCCCTGAAGAGCGGGGAAACCTGCGAAACAGGCTTGTAGGGATGAAATAGCCTCGGTGTTTTTTTCCTGACCTAACGTACATTCCGCATAACGTATATTTGCATAAAACACACATACACACATGACTGTGCATGCGGACTGGACACTGGCCGAGAGTTAGTGGGCGGCCGAGGTTGCTTTGTTGGGTCTGCTCCTGTCTCTGGCCATGCTCCCCCCCCCACCCCAGCAGACGATGGCGTGGAACACCACAGAGGTGTGTGTTTTAATTGTTTTTATTTATTTTTTTTTAATTTATTTTACTTTTGTAGCTGTATGTAGAAATGTCTGGTTGCATCAGCTCTGCTCTTTCAATGTCTTTAATCCCCTCTGTGTTCTTTGATGTTTCCCTCTTACACACATTATTATGTGTGCTATGGCTATGAGGTTTTCCCCCCCTTGGCCTCAGTCTGGACCCCCTCTCCAGGGGCCCAGGCTTAGACTGAATTTATTTTTTCTCTCACCTCCCTCCCCAACGTTTAGCTGTTTCTCACCTTTTTTGTAAGGGGCGCCGGAAGTTGTCAGACCCGTCAGCGATCCTGTTCTGTCTCCCTGTAATGTTTGTCTGCTCTTGAATGGGATTGTGCTGAAAATCTTTAATATTAATAAAGTATTTCTGATTCTGATTCTGATGTCTGTCTATCTGTGTTGGCCCTGCGATGAGGTGGCGACTTGTCCAGGGTGTACACCGCCTTCCGCCCGAATGTAGCTGAGATAGGCTCCAGCGCCTCCCGCGACCCCAAAGAGAATAAGCGGTAGGAAATGGATGGATGGATGGATGGATTCTGATGATTGAACAGAAAAAAACGGTTCCACACACTTTTTAAGGCTGCACTGCTGGGGCCTTCAAGCCTGTTTCGCAGGTTTCCCTGCTCTTCAGCTCTTTGGGGGATTTTCCCTGAAGAGCAGGGAAACCTGCGAAACAGGCTTGAAGGGATGAAATAGCCTCTGTGTTTTCTCCCTGACCTAACGTATTAGAGATGTCCGATAATATCGGACTGCCGATATTATCGGCCGATAAATGCTTTAAAATGTAATATCGAAAAATTATCTGTAAAATGTATGACTTTTTAAAACGCCGCTGTGTACACGGACGTAGGGAGAAGTACAGAGCGCCAATAATAAATAAATGATAAATGGGTTATACTTGTATAGCGCTTTGACAGTATTTCCACATTCACCCATTCACACACACATTCACACACTGATGGCGGGAGCTGCCATGCAAGGCGCTAACCAGCAGCCATCAGGAGCAAGGGTGAAGTGTCTTGCCCAAGGACACAACGGACGTGACTAGGATGGTAGAAGGTTCGGGATTGAACCCCAGTAACCAGCAACCCTTAAAGGCACTGCCTTTGCGTGCCGGCCCAGTCACATAATATCTACGGCTTTTCACACACACACAAGTGAATGCAAGGCATACTTGGTCAACAGCCATACAGGTCACACTGAGGGTGAGCGTATAAACAACTTTAACACTGTTACTAATATGCGCCACACTGTGAACCCACACCAAACAAGAATGACAAACACATTTCGGGAGAACATCCGCACCGTAACACAACATAAACACAACCGAACAAATACCCAGAAACCCCTTGCAGCACTAACTCCCCCCCCCTCAACCTCCTCATGCTCTCTCAGGGAGAGCATGTCCCAAATTCCAAGCTGCTGTTTTGAGGAATGTTAAAAAAAAATAATGCACTTTGTGACTTCAATAATAAATATGGCAGTGCCATGTTGGCATTTTTTTACGTAACTTGAGTTGATTTATTTCGGAAAACCTTGTTACATTGTTTAATGCAGGGGTCACCAACGCGGTGCCCGCGGGCACCAGGTAGCCCGTAAGGACCAGATGAGTAGCCCGCTGGCCTGTTCTAAAAATAGCTCAGATAGCAGCACTTACCAGTGAGCTGCCTCTATTTTTTAAATTGTATTTATTTACTAGCAAGCTGGTCTCGCTTTGCCCGACATTTTTAATTCTAAGAGAGACAAAACTCAAATAGAATTTGAAAATCCAAGAAAATATTTTAAAGACTTGGTCTTCACTTGTTTAAATAAATTCATAATTTTTTTTACTGTGCATCTTATAACTTTCATAAAGACAATTTTAGAGAAAAAATACAACCTTAAAAATTATTTTAGGATTTTTAAACACATATACCTTTTTTACCTTTTAAATTCCTTCCTCTTCTTTCCTGACAATTTAAATCAATGTTCAAGTACATTTATTTTTTTTATTGTAAAGAATAATAAATACATTTTAATTTAATTCTTCATTTTAGTTTCTGTTTTTTTCGACGAAGAATATTTGTGAAATATTTCTTCAAACTTATTATGATTAAAATTCCAAAAAATTATTCTGGCAAATCTAGAAAATCTGTAGAATCAAATTTAAATCTTATTTCAAAGTCTTTTGAATTTCTTTTAAAAATGTTGTTCTGGAAAATCTAGAAGAAATAATGATTTGTCTTTGGTCCAATTTGTTATATATTCTAACAAAGTGTAGATTGGATTTTAACCTATTTAAAACATATCATCAAATTCATCTTAATTAATCTTAATCAGGAAAAATTACTAATGATGTTCCATAAATTCTTCTTTTTTTCGGTTGAATTTTGAATTTTAAAGAGTCGAAATTGAAGATAAACTATGTTTCAAAATTTAATTGTCATTTTTTTTCGTGTTTTCTCTTCTTTTAAACTGTTCAATTAAGTGTAAATATCATTAATTATTAACAATAACATAGAGTTAAAGGTAAATTGAGCAAATTGGCTATTTCTGGCATTTTATTTAAGTGTATCAAACTGGTAGCCCTTCGCATTAACACTAGAAGTCCCAGCATTTTTCTGTCTACCTAGAAGACCCAGAGAGGGGTCATTTGGCCCGACGCTTTTCCCGAATACACTAATCACTCATTTTGTTATGGTAATGAGGCTGTTAGGGGCAGTTTGTCTAGGTAGACAGAAAAATTATACATGTGGGAAATGCCGAAAGGAGCAATGGCAGTGCCAGGATTGTGAGTGACTGCTCAAATGTATGTCAGTCACGTTTACATGGACATGGTTTTTCATTCTTTGTAAATATGCTTTTTTCTTTGTAAATTTTTTTTTTTAAACTATTTTTGGCACACAAAAATAACAATTGCTTCTGCAACAACCCTCCACACCAAAACTGGGAAAACAGTTGCTTTTTCATTCTTTGTAAATATGTTTTGTTTTGTATTTTTTTAAACAATAAATGTCAGAGTGTTGATCCCTTCATTCTGTTGATCCTTGCAAAAACACACACAACCTACCTCAGAACTAAAGCTTGAGCTGTAAGGTCCCCTCCCCCACACAGGCTCAAGTGGCCCCCTGCCGTGTGCCACTAACAGCCACATTTTCATAACAAAAGGAGTGTCCACAGGGGGGACCAGGGGTCAAATGACCCTCTTGTGTGTTTTCTAGGTAAAAATGTCAATTGACCCTTCTCTGGGACTTCGCGTGTTAATCAGTACCCAAGAAGTAGCTCTTGCTTTCAAAAAGGTTGGTGACCCCTGGGCATCACAACAAAATTAGGCATAATAATGTGTTAATTCCACGACTGTATATATCGGTATCGGTTGATATCGGAATCGGTAATTAAGAGTTGGACAATATCGGAATATCGGCAAAAAAGCCATTATCGGACATGTCTATAACGTATATATGTATACACATATATAGTTACTTTACATGCAGTCGGCTTTCGGCCCCCTCGACCAGGGCAAAAACTTTGGACACCCCCTGAGCTGGCTCTTTTTTTTCAGACGTGGTTATTCCGTCCCGTGCGTGAATAATTGCTGAGGACGGCAACCTTGCAGCGGGGGCGTACACTCCCAGACACACGCTCACTCCAGGCTACATCAGTTGTTGTCTGCAGCGGGACGGACATCTGAGAGAAACCTTCGCCGCAAAACTCCATTTTGAAGCAACACGCTGAATTATTCATGAAGGCCTGATCTGGCCTTGTGCTGATCCAGAGGATCTGGAGCGCCGAGTACTTAAGTTGCGGCCCGAACGACACTTTGGAGCTGCGGGATGAGCGTCGGGTTACATAGGAGAGGCACTTCAATTACGTGGGAGGGATGAGGGTGGGGGTGGTATGAAACTGAAAGTGCGTCCCAGATAAACGAAGCTGTTTTATTTGACCGATCACAGCGGGGTTGTTACTCACCGGCTGGCGGTTTTGTTATTGATGCTGAGAAACACGAGCGTGTGCTGAGAAGGCAACTATTACAGTAAGTATTTACTTCGCCCACACTCCCCCCCCCCCCCCCCCCCCCGCAACAACAGCCTGTACTTTTCTCCTCCTTTCAGAGCCACGACCGCAGGGCCCTAAAAAGCCCAGACGGGCAATGTGCGAGAGGTCCTGTTTCTGGTGCTGCTGCTGCTGCACCCGCCTCCACCCGGCCCCTTGAAACCCGGGCCCACAGAAGCCACAGCACAAGACCATCCCAAACTAAAGCAAACACCACACTGCAAAAAGTCGGTGTTCAAAAACACGAAGAAAAAAAAAAAAGCAGCGATGCACGGGACCGACTTTGAAGGCACATAAAATCCAAACCGGAGCAGTGATTAAAACTCTTTCGTCAACTTTCGTCAATCTCTCTCCTGTGCTAGTTTGAAGCCGACATGACAAACGCGCACAGAGGAGATAATTTTTGAAAAAAGGTGACCAGTTTTTACAAAACTTTTGTTTTGAAGGGGGAATTGCAAAATTCCTGTTGATTTTTGCTGGGGGTTGTCAATTTATGAAATGTAGGTCTAAGTAAGACCTACATAGAGGTTTTAGTTTCATGTCTCTACGACATTCCTACTGGAAGTTACAGGCAGTTTTGTCTGAGTTTTCTTCCTAGGAGCAGTTGTGTCTGTGTTTTTTTCCTAGTGGGCGCTAGAGCACAATTTTGAGTTTTGGGGTTGGGTTTTTTTATTAGATCGCAATTATTGCCTGTCCTGATGTGTGTGTCCAGTTTGGTGAGTTTTGAAGCACAAGACCATCCCAAACTAAAGCAAACACCACACTGCAAAAAGTTGGTGTTCAAAAACACGAAGAAAAAAAAAAAAGCAGCGATGCACGGGACCGACTTTGAAGGCACATAAAATCCAAACCGGAGCAGTAATTAAAACTCTTTCGTCAACTTTCGTCAATCTCTCTCCTGTGCTAGTTTGAAGCCGACATGACAAACGCGCACAGAGGAGATAATTTTTGAAAAAAGGTGACCAGTTTTTACAAAACTTTTGTTTTGAAGGGGGAATTGCAAAATTCCTGTTGATTTTTGCTGGGGGTTGTCAATTTATGAAATGTAGGTCTAAGTAAGACCTACATCAGGTGTGTCAAACGTACGGCCCGAGGGCCGGCTCAGGCCCGCGATCAGGTTTTATCCGGCCCGCAGGATGAGTTTGCTTAGTATAAAAATTAACCTGAATTTTTTTAATGAAAGAAACAACTGTTCTAAATGTGTCCACTGGATGTCGCAATAGCAATTCTTTGTATCTTTGCAGATGATGCTTTATGTACAACATAAACCACATGATGTTAGAACACCAGTCGAGGGAAATGATCAAACTACATAAATAACATACTGTAATTTGATTTTGATATAATTTTTTTATCTTGATAGATTGAAAATTAACACCAATGAGTTGACTGATGAGCATTATCACATAATTTATTCAGAAAATATAAATGACGACAAATAAAGATAGAATACTATTAACCACAACAAGTAAGTGTAAAAAAAACACAACAACATTATGATTTCTACAATTTCAGAATGTGCTTGTTCTATTTTTAAACAAAGAAAATAACCTAAAGTTGTCTTGATTTTTAAGTTATCGTGCCGTGATTTTACCAGTCAGGCCCACTTGGGGTAGATTTTTCTCCATGTGGCCCCCGATCTAAAATGAGTTTGACACCCCTGACCTACATAGAGGTTTTAGTTTCATGTCTCTACGACATTCCTACTGGAAGTTACAGGCAGTTTTGTCTGAGTTTTCTTCCTAGGAGCAGTTGTGTCTGTGTTTTTTTCCTAGTGGGCGCTAGAGCGCAATTTTGAGTTTTGGGGTTGGGTTTTTTTATTAGATCGCAATTATTGCCTGTCCTGATGTGTGTGTCCAGTTTGGTGAGTTTTGAAGCATGTTAAGGGGGTCAAATTATAGCTCAAAGAGGCAAAGGTGACTGTTTTTACGAAACTTTTGTTTTGAAAGGGCAATTGCCAACTTCCTGTTGATTTTTGCTGAAGGATGTCAGTGTATGAAATCTAGGTCTAAGTGAGATCTACATAGAGGTTTTTGTTTCATGTCTTTCCGACATGAGAGTTACAGGCAGTTTTGTCTGTGTTTTTTCCTAGGGGGCGTTAGAGCGCAATTTTGAGTTTTGGGGTTTGGTTTTTTGATTAGATCGCAATTTTGGCCAGTCCTGATGTGTGTATCAAATATGGTGAGTTTTGAAGCATGTTAAGGGGGTCAAATTATAGCTCAAAGAGGCAAAGGTGACTGTTTTTACGAAACTTTTGTTTTGAAAGGGCAATTGCCAACTTCCTGTTGATTTTTGCTGAAGGATGTCAGTGTATGAAATCTAGGTCTAAGTGAGATCTACATAGAGGTTTTTGTTTCATGTCTTTCCGACATGAGAGTTACAGGCAGTTTTGTCCGTGTTTTTTCCTAGGGGGCGTTAGAGCGCAATTTTGAGTTTTGGGGTTTGGTTTTTTGATTAGATCGCAATTTTGGCCAGTCCTGATGTGTGTATCAAATATGGTGAGTTTTGAAGCATGTTAAGGGGGTCAAATTATAGCTCAAAGAGACAAAGGTGACTGTTTTTACGAAACTTTTGTTTTGAAAGGGCAATTGCCAACTTCCTGTTGATTTTTGCTGAAGGATGTCAGTGTATGAAATCTAGGTCTAAGTGAGATCTACATAGAGGTTTTTGTTTCATGTCTTTCCGACATGAGAGTTACAGGCAGTTTTGTCTGTGTTTTTTCCTAGGGGGCGTTAGAGCGCAATTTTGAGTTTTGGGGTTTGGTTTTTTGATTAGATCGCAATTTTGGCCAGTCCTGATGTGTGTATCAAATATGGTGAGTTTTGAAGCATGTTAAGGGGGTCAAATTATAGCTCAAAGAGGCAAAGGTGACTGTTTTTACGAAACTTTTGTTTTGAAAGGGCAATTGCCAACTTCCTGTTGATTTTTGCTGAAGGATGTCAGTGTATGAAATCTAGGTCTAAGTGAGATCTACATAGAGGTTTTTGTTTCATGTCTTTCCGACATGAGAGTTACAGGCAGTTTTGTCTGTGTTTTTTCCTAGGGGGCGTTAGAGCGCAATTTTGAGTTTTGGGGTTTGGTTTTTTGATTAGATCGCAATTTTGGCCAGTCCTGATGTGTGTATCAAATATGGTGAGTTTTGAAGCATGTTAAGAGGGTCAAATTACAGCTCAAAGAGGCGGCGGTATAATAATAATAAAGAAAAAAGAATAATAATGGGCCATGCGGGCCCTAATAATAAAACCTTACAATTTCAATAGGGTCCTCTGTCCCAAAGGGACATTGCGGTCCCTAATTAGCTAACCTCAATGAACCCAAAAATACCTTAAAATAAGTATATTTTCACTAATAACAAGTGCACCTTTCTTGGTAGAAAAAAAAGAGACCTTTTTGCTCAATATGTTGAAAAATATTCTTAAATGAAGTAAATGCTAGTGCCATTAGCTTGACATAATGATATGCGCTCGGCATTACATTTCTTGAAACCAGCAAAATTATACTAAAAACTAATTTATTGTTCTTAATGGAAAGGCAACAAGGCAACCGCTTGTTACTCTCGGGGTCTCCTAGCCGCTCAGGTAAATCATATTGTCTAAAAATGCATTTTTCCATCGATAACATGACATCATCGCGCCAAGTGCGTGCTCTTTCAGTCAATTAGTGCGCATATATACAGCCCGGCCCCCCGGCCAAATTTGTTTTTAATTGTAATTTTGAAGAATTTATCTGAATGTGCATGAACATCAAAATTGTTTGAAATGTCACATGTTAAATGTTTAAATATTAACTGTCAGTTTACTGTACTGTGCCAACTGTACTACTATATGAGTACGTATTTTCTATTGTTTCATTGGAAATAAAACAGCAAAGTCCATTTGGCTGTCATCTGTTTTAATTATGAGACACATTCGTGTCAAAATCATGATTTTTTTTTTTTCATGCTTGAAGTAAGAAATGATTACTTTAAAAAAGTAGTTTTATACTTGTGAGTGTTGATGACGCAGCTTTGCAACAGTTGATATTCTAGTTTCAAGCATGTTTTACTCAATATAGGTCATCAAATCTCAGCAACAAGCTGTAATATCTTACTGAGATCATTTAGGACCAAAACACTTAAAACAAGTAAAACACTAACATAAAATCTGCTTAGTGAGAAGAATTATCTTATCAGACAGAAAATAAGCAAATATCACCCTTATTTGAGATATCTAATCTTACTTAGATTTCAGTTTTTGCCAAAGCACATTTTTCACCGTCCTCGTCCCGAGCGCGGAGGAGAGAAAACGTCCGACTCGTGTGTTTATTTTCTGTTTCGCTTTCAGGCGCGACCTTTGGCACGGCCCGGGTCTTGCTCACACCTGTTGGGTGATTCCTGGACGTACGTCGCCGTCCTGACGCGTCCAAATAAATGCTGAGCTATTAATACCGCGGAAATATTTTGACTCGGAGGGGCCACATTGAGAGAAAAAAATGTGTCTGGGTGGGGGCCGATGCATAGGCACCGATCCCGTGGATGCTTCGGGAATGCTGAGCACCGTGCGATTGATCAATCAATCAATCAATCAATGTTTATTTATATAGCCCTAAATCACAAGGGTCTCAAAGGGCTGCACAAGCCACAACGACATCCTCGGTACAGAGCCCACATAAGGGCAAGGAAAAACTCATCGTCGATGTGAATGACTATGAGAAACCTTGGAGAGGACCGCATATGTGGATGTGGGTGACCCCCCCTCTAGGGGAGACCGAAAGCAATGGATGTCGAGTGGGTCTGACATAATATTGTGAAAGTCCAGTCCATAGTGGTGGTAGTGAATTATATTTATATAGCGCTTTTCTCTAGTGACTCGCTTTTCTGTCTTGCCTCTTGGTGAGGGCGGTTTCTCCGCTCCCTCCTTCCCTGCTTGCTTTCTTGTGTCCTTGTCTTTGTCTGAACTTAACGCCTTCACCACTGCTTAATTCCTCCGGGGTTGTGGGGGCTGAGTAGCGCTTTAATAGCGGCAGCCGGCTTCCAGGGTCCCAACTCCCCCCTCCTCTGTTGCGAGTTGTTGTGATTACATGTACCATGTTTATGTGTGCCATGCTATGTGAGGTTTTTTCCTCGGACTCAGTCTGGACCACTCCTGAGGGTCCAGCCTCAGATTGATATTTTTTTTACTCTTCCCCCTTTCCCAATGTCACCTTTTTCCCACCTTTTTAAGGAGCGCTGTAAGTGGCTGATCCGTTGGCGGTCCCGTCTTGTCCCCCTGTAACGTATGTCTGCTCTTAGCGAGATTGTGCCGAAAATGTAATTTCAGTTCTTATGTGTCTTGTACATGTTAAGAATGGACAAAATAAAGCTGCTGTCTGCTGTTAAAGCGCTTTACATAGTGAAACCCAATATCAAAATTACATTTAAACCAGTGTGGGTGGCACTGGGAGCAGGTGGGTAAATTGTCTTGCCCAAGGACACAACGGCAGTGACTAGGATGGCGGGAATCGAACCTGGAACCCTCAAGTTGCTGTCACGGCCACTCTACCAACCGAGCTATGCTATATATAGCCATCCATTCATACATTATATTACTTTAATTGATTTTAACATACAAAACCCTTATTTTTATGGTGGGGCAGCTTGTTTTGCTGTGGCGGGCCGCCACGATCAATTACATGTAGAGAAAACCCTGGAACGACTCCATAAAATGATCGGCTGTGACAAAAAAAATCTGAATTGGACACCATACAGTGCGAACGTAGCCTACATTGCGTTGAGGACGCGTTCATTTCGTGCAGTCAAATTTGTCGGACACAGCGAGAAAGTGTCATCAACATGCATTATCACGCTATAACGATAGTATTAAAAACTCTATCGTTGGCTAAACATATATAATTTGCCCTTTGAGACACCCGTGATTTAGGGCTATATAAGTAAACTTTGATTGATTGATGATATCGTATATTGTTTCTATCAGACCTGGGCAAATTAAGGCCCGGGGGCAGCATGTGGCCCGTTAAGCTTTTCAATCTGGCCCGCCGGACATTCCCAGATATTGTTTTTAGATCTTTAAGATGGAAAGTGTAGCTGCCATTATGATGTGCAGTGATGTTTTCAAATGACCGTAAGTCTTCAACTATACAAAGTATTTCAATGGTTGGAATCTGCGCTTTTGCATGATATACTAGTTACTATGGTAATCTAATTAGTTACTATGGTAATCTAAGTCACAGCAGCTCAGACGAGGCACCAAGCAGTGTGGGTGGGGAGCGTTTCCACAGAGTGATTCCACGGCGGCCAGCCTGAAATGCAGGTGTCAGGGACAGACGTGGAAGGAGATTTTTACAACAAAGTTCTAAAGCTTAGTGATATATCAGACATATCAGATTGATGGTATCTTTCAATCTTTAAAAGATCCATCTATTCGTCCATCTTCTTCCGCTTATCCGAGGTCAGGTCGCGGGGGCAGCAGCCTAAGCAGGGAAGCCCAGATTTCCCTCTCCCCAGCCATGTTGGACTATAACCTGGGACACAGTCCTGCAGGGCCGTTTGGTAGACATCCAGACGACAGGGGGCGCCCCGCCCTACCCCCGGCGCACACCAGGGGACACCGCAATCCATATAACACGTCACAGATGACGTCACGCTAACATCACGTGCCACCTCTGATTTAGGCTGCAGAAGCAAGATAGCCGAAACTTGTCAGGTACAGAACTTTACCTTACTAGCCTATATAAATCAACCATTTATAAATACCTTGGAGAGCTGTTGCAGCAGGTGGATCGACATGAATCATGGCTCCAACGCGACAGGCGTCGATTGAAAGGCTTCTTCAAGAAGATAAATCATCACGCAACGTTGCAAAAAGATGTTGTTTGTTCAACGTCCAACGTCTGGGCCGAGTACAAACAACACGGGAAGGTTGTAAAAGGCGAGCAGACTGGTAGACCGAGGACAACATCAAAGCGTCTGGACGGACAAGACAGCAAAAACCAAATAAAGAACAAACGGGCGGAAATTGTCTGTGACCAAACTGTAAGAAACCGCCTAAAGAAAATGGGATTTAAATACGGAAAAGCTCAAGGAAAGTCGTCATTAACATCTGAACGTAAAAAAAAACAAGGCTCCAATGGACCAAGGACAAGCAATGGTGGACTATGGATGACTGGATGAAAGTCATATTCAGTGACCCTAAGAAAAGGCATTGAAGTTTAGGGAAGGCTAAGCAGAACAAAACTAAAATTGAACTGGCTGCAAAGTAAACAAAAACAGAATGCTGGACGACAGCAAAGACTTACTGTGGAGCAAAGACAGCGTCCACACAATGTACATCCGAACATGACATGACAATCGACAATGTCCCCACGAAGAAGGATACAAACAAAGTAGATGCGGGAAATATCGCTCAAAGGAAGACATGAAACTGCTACAGGAAAATACCAAAAAAAGAGAAAAAGCCACCAAAATAGACAACTGTGTGTAGTGTTTCAGTTCTTGTCTTGCGCTCCTATTTTGGTGGCTTTTTCTCTTTGGGTATTTTCCTGTAGCAGTTTCATTTAGTTCTTGTCTTGCGCTCCCATTTTGGTGGCTTTTCCTGTTCTGTTGGTGTCTTCCTGTAGCAGTTTCATGTCTTCCTTTGAGCGCTATCCCCCGCATCTACTTTGATTTAGCAACCAAGACTATTTCAGTTGTTTTTATCCTTCTTCGTGGGGACATTGTTGATTGTCACGTCATGTTCGGATGTGAACGCCGTCTTTGCTCCACAGTAAGTCTTTGCTGTCGTCCAGCATTCTGTTTTTGTTGCATTTGTAGCCAGTTCAATTTTAGTTTTGTTCTGCATAACCTTCCGTAAGCTTCCACGCCTTTTCTTTGGGGCACTCACCTTTTTGTTTATTTTTATTTATTTTTATTTTTGGTTTAAGCATTAGACATCTTTTTACCTGCATTTACAAAGCAATTAGCTACCGGCTGCCACCTACTGATATGGAAGAGTATTACACGGTTACTCTGCCGAGCTCTAGACAGCACCGACACTCAACAACAACACATCATTTGCAGACTATAATTACTGGTTTGCAAAAAATATTTTTAACCCAAATAGGTGAAATTAGATAATCTCTCAGACTGTATCACACGGCACACTAGTGTGCCGCGGCACAGTGGTTGAAAAACACTGCATTAGTATATAGTACCGGTATACCGTACAACCCTAATGCAATGTTAGTCCTTTTTGTTGCGTTTCCTGCTATAATAACATTTTATTGCTCGGGGAATAAAGCTGTCGATCAGAACCGAGCATGATGCTCGTTAGTAGATCTCATTAGGCGGCGCGTGTGTACCTAATGAAGCGTCCATCTCATTAGAGAGACGACGCGGCGCTTTACTCGCACGCCCGTGCTTTCCGGGAAAGGCGGCGTGAGGCAGCAGGCTGCTCTTCCCGGCAGTCATGTGACATTCGGGAGATCCCTGGTCACATGACTGCCCCCCCCCCACCACCCCCCGCCCCGTCGGCGCCGTCTTTTCTCCCGCTTGAATTATCGGGGCAATGACGGCGGAGCCTCAGAAGGCGTTGGAAGGTGACCGGAGCTCCCGGGGAATCTCCACGCTCGAATAACTCGGCCACATACCGGGCGGTCACGGCGGGTCGGCCGCAAATATAGACGCCGCGTCGGGTCTGATACTGAAACCGGTCCATGGGGGGGGGCCGGGGCTAAGTCTGTCTGAGGGGATCAGGTGTGCCCCATGCCGCCATTATGACACAGCAAATATGACCTGGTACCTTTTTAAGTAAACAGCACACATTTCTGCAGGAGAAAACAATAATAAAACATTTTAGGCCTGATTTTTTAGCACGCTAAAACTACACATTTCTGATGTTTTGTCAAATTTGTACAAGGGTGTCCTAGCATCTTAAATCTGACCCACAGTGGGATAAAGCATTATTTTCATCTATTGTATTTTCTGGACTATAAGCCTTTAATTTTTCCCAACACTTTAAACCCCGCGGCTTATAAAACGGTGCAGCTGATTTATGGATTTTTCTTCACTAACGGCCATAATTGTTTTGTAATAAACAAACAGCTTTTATATCACACCGACCGAGACGCTAAAAAAGGTGTGTTGTTGTTTGTGTCCGTGGGGGTGCCGGGGCTAAGTCTGCTGGAGGGGATCATGTGTGCCCCATGCCGCCATTATGACACAGCAAATATGATAATAATAATAATAATAGATTTTATTTGTAAAAAGCACTTTACATTGAGCAAACAACCTCAAAGTGCTACCGTGTATTAAAAAAATAAAATTAAAAGATAATAAATATAAATAAAAATAAAAACTAGAACAGCCTAATAGCTACAACTAGTATGCATATATCTTTTAAAAAAAAAAGCTTTTTTAAAAGCATTCACAGTCTGTGGTGCCCTCAGGTGGTCAGGGAGAGCGTTCCACAGACTGGGAGCGGCGGTGCAGAAAGCCTGGTACCTTTTTAAGTAAACAACACACAGGAGAAAATAATAATAAAACATTTTAAGGCCGATTTTTAGCACGCTAAAGCTACACATTTCCGATGTTTTGTCAAATTTGTACAAGGGTGTCCAAACTACGGCGAGCTAGCATCTTAAATCTGACCCACAGTGGGATAAAGTATTATTTTCTTCTACCGTATTTTCCGGACTATAAGCCTTTCATTTTTCCCAACACTTTAAACCCTGCGGCTTACAAAACGGTGCGGCTAATTTATGGATTTTTCTTCACTAACGGCCGTAATGTTTTGTAATAAACAAACCGTTTTCATATCACACCGACAGAGACGCTAAAAAAGGTAATGTAATCGAGCTAGCGTTGTTAGCATTATCAAATATGCTAACACATTTACAAGTGTCTGTATTAGTGTTATTAACTTACAATGGTATTCTTTTTGTATTGTTTGAGTTCCGTGAATTCACCAAGACGTCACCGTGGAGTTATTGGGTCTGTTTAGCTAATTATGACACAGCAAATATGACCTAGTACCTTTTTAAGTAAACAACACCCGTTCCTGCAGGAGAAAACAAAAATAAATCATTTTAGGGACGATTTTTAGCACGCTAAATTTGACAAGAAAAGCTTAACATTTTGGCAATTTTATGAAAAGAGTCGTAATTTTACACGACAAAAGTCACCATTTTATAAGAAAACTTTAAAATTTTGGCAATATTATAATAATAACCGGAATATCACTTGGCAAAATTATGACAAAAGTCATAATTTCACTCAAAAAATGTCACTATTTTACAAGAACAACCGACAAATTGGCAATATTGTGATAAAAGTCAGAATTTTACTAAAAAAAAGTCACTATTTTACAAGAACAACAAAAAAAATGGCAATATTGTGATAAAAGTCAGAATTTTTTATGACAAATGTCACCATTTTGCAGTAAAAAAGTCAGAATTTTACATAAAAAAGTAATAATTTTACGAGCTACACATTTCCGATGTTTTTTCAAATTTGTACAAGGGTGTCCTAGCATCTTAAATCCGACCCGCAGTGGGATAAAGCATTATTTTCATCTATTGTATTTTCTGGACTATAAGCCTTTAATTTTTCCCAACACTTTAAACCCCGCGGCTTATACAACGGTGCGGCTGATTTATGGATTTTTCTTCGCTAACGGCCATAATTGTTTTGTAATAAACAAACAGCTTTCATATCACACCGACCGAGACGCTAAAAAAGGTGTGTTGTTGTTTGTGTCCGTGGGGGTGCCGGGGCTAAGTCTGCTGGAGGGGATCATGTGTGCCCCATGCCGCCATTATGACACAGCAAATATGATAATAATAATAATAATAGATTTTATTTGTAAAAAGCACTTTACATTGAGCAAACAACCTCAAAGTGCTACCGTGTATTAAAAAAATAAAATTAAAAGATAATAAATATAAATAAAAATAAAAACTAGAACAGCCTAATAGCTACAACTAGTATGCATATATCTTTTTTTTTTTTTTTAAATGCTTTTTTAAAAGCATTCACAGTCTGTGGTGCCCTCAGGTGGTCAGGGAGAGCGTTCCACAGACTGGGAGCGGCGGTGCAGAAAGCCCGGTGACCTAGTACCTTTTTAAGTAAACAACACACAGAAGAAAATAATAATAAAACATTTTAAGGCCGATTTTTAGCACGCTAAAGCTACACATTTCCGATGTTTTGTCAAATTTGTACAAGGGTGTCCAAACTACGGCGAGCTAGCATCTTAAATCTCACCCACAGTGGGATAAAGTATTATTTTCTTCTACCGTATTTTCCGGACTATAAGCCTTTCATTTTTCCCAACACTTTAAACCCTGCGGCTTACAAAACGGTGCGGCTAATTTATGGATTTTTCTTCACTAACGGCCGTAATGTTTTGTAATAAACAAACCGTTTTCATATCCCACCGACAGAGACGCTAAAAAAGGTAATGTAATCGAGCTAGCGTTGTTAGCATTATCAAATATGCTAACACATTTACAAGTGTCTGTATTAGTGTTATTGACTTACAATGGTATTCTTTTTGTATTGTTTGAGTTCCGTAAATTCACCAAGACGTCACCGTGGAGTTATTGGGTCTGTTTAGCTAATTATGACACAGCAAATATGACCTAGTACCTTTTTAAGTAAACAACACCCGTTCCTGCAGGAGAAAACAATAATAAATCATTTTAGGGACGATTTTTAGCACGCTAAATTTGACAAGAAAAGCTTAACATTTTGGCAATTTTAAGAAAAGAGTCGTAATTTTACACGACAAAAGTCCCCATTTTATAAGAAAACTTTAAAATTTTGGCAATATTATAATAATAACCGGAATATCACTTGGCAAAATTATGACAAAAGTCATAATTTCACTCAAAAAATTTCACTATTTTACAAGAACAACCGACAAATTGGCAATATTGTGATAAAAGTCAGAATTTTACTAAAAAAAAGTCACTATTTTACAAGAACAACAAAAAAAATGGCAATATTGTGATAAAAGTCAGAATTTTTTATGACAAATGTGACCATTTTGCAGTAAAAAAGTCAGAATTTTACATAAAAAAGTAATAATTTTACGAGCTACACATTTCCGATGTTTTTTCAAATTTGTACAAGGGTGTCCTAGCATCTTAAATCTGACCCGCAGTGGGATAAAGCATTATTTTCATCTATTGTATTTTCTGGACTATAAGCCTTTAATTTTTCCCAACACTTTAAACCCCGCGGCTTATAAAATGGTGCGGCTGATTTATGGATTTTTCTTCGCTAACGGCCATAATTGTTTTGTAATAAACAAACAGCTTTCATATCACACCGACCGAGACGCTAAAAAAGGTGTGTTGTTGTTTGTGTCCGTGGGGGTGCCGGGGCTAAGTCTGCTGGAGGGGATCATGTGTGCCCCATGCCGCCATTATGACACAGCAAATATGATAATAATAATAATAATAGATTTTATTTGTAAAAAGCACTTTACATTGAGCAAACAACCTCAAAGTGCTACCGTGTATTAAAAAAATAAAATTAAAAGATAATAAATATAAATAAAAATAAAAACTAGAACAACCTAATAGCTACAACTAGTATGCATATATCTTTTTTTAAAAAAAAGCTTTTTTAAAAGCATTCACAGTCTGTGGTGCCCTCAGGTGGTCAGGGAGAGCGTTCCACAGACTGGGAGCGGCGGTGCAGAAAGCCCGGTGACCTAGTACCTTTTTAAGTAAACAACACACAGAAGAAAATAATAATACAACATTTTAAGGCCGATTTTTAGCACACTAAAGCTACACATTTCCGATGTTTTGGCAAATTTGTACAAGGGTGTCCAAACTAGGGCGAGCTAGCATCTTAAATCTGACCCACAGTGGGATAAAGTATTATTTTCTTCTACCGTATTTTCCGGACTATAAGCCTTTCATTTTTCCCAACACTTTAAACCCTGCGGCTTACAAAACGTTGCGGCTAATTTATGGATTTTTCTTCACTACCGGCCGTAATGTTTTGTAATAAACAAACCGTTTTCATATCACACCGACAGAGACGCTAAAAAAGGTAATGTAATCGAGCTAGCGTTGTTAGCATTATCAAATATGCTAACACATTTACAAGTGTCTGTATTAGTGTTATTAACTTACAATGGTATTCTTTTTGTATTGTTTGAGTTCCGTAAATTCACCAAGACGTCACCGTGGAGTTATTGGGTCTGTTTAGCTAATTATGACACAGCAAATATGACCTAGTACCTTTTTAAGTAAACAACACCCGTTCCTGCAGGAGAAAACAATAATAAATCATTTTAGGGACGATTTTTAGCACGCTAAATTTGACAAGAAAAGCTTAACATTTTGGCAATTTTAAGAAAAGAGTCGTAATTTTACACGACAAAAGTCCCCATTTTATAAGAAAACTTTAAAATTTTGGCAATATTATAATAATAACCGGAATATCACTTGGCAAAATTATGACAAAAGTCATAATTTCACTCAAAAAATTTCACTATTTTACAAGAACAACCGACAAATTGGCAATATTGTGATAAAAGTCAGAATTTTACTAAAAAAAAGTCACTATTTTACAAGAACAACAAAAAAAATGGCAATATTGTGATAAAAGTCAGAATTTTTTATGACAAATGTCACCATTTTGCAGTAAAAAAGTCAGAATTTTACATAAAAAAGTAATAATTTTACGAGCTACACATTTACGATGTTTTTTCAAATTTGTACAAGGGTGTCCTAGCATCTTAAATATGACCCACAGTGGGATAAAGTATTACTTTCATCTACCGTATTTTCTGGACTATACGCCTTTCATTTTTCCCAACACTTTAAACCCTGCGGCTTATAAAACGGTGCGGCTAATTTATGGATTTTTCTTCGCTAACGGCCATAATGTTCAGGCCATTCATCGGCAGTGCGCCTTATAATCCGGTGCGACCTATGGTCCGGAAAAAAGGGTAGTTAATACATCATAATAATAATAATAATAATAATAATAATAATAGATTTTTAGCACGCTAAATTTGACAAAAAAAGCTTCAAATTTTGGCAATTTTATGAAAAGAGTCGTAATTTTACACAACAAAAGTCACCATTTTATAAGAAAACTTTAAAATGTTGGCAATATTATAATAATAACCGGAATATCACTTGGCAAAATTATGACAAAAGTCATAATTTTACTAAAAAAATTTCACTATTTTACAAGAACAACCAAAAAATTGGCAATATTGTGATAAAAGTCAGAATTTTACTCAAAAAAAGTCACTATTTTACAAGAACAACAAAAAAAAAGGCAATATTGTGATAAAAGTCAGAATTTTACTCAAAAAAAGTCACTATTTTACAAGAACAACAAAAAAAATGGCAATATTGTGATAAAAGTCAGAATTTAATATGACAAATGTCACCATTTTGCATTAAAAAAGTCAGAATTTTACATAAAAAAGTAATAATTTTACGAGCTACACATTTCCGATGTTTTGTCAAATTTGTACAAGGGTGTCCTAGCATCTTAAATCTGACCCACAGTGGGATAAAGTATTATTTTCATCTATCGTATTTTCCGGACTATACGCCTTTAATTTTTCCCAACACTTTAAACCCTGCGGCTTATAAAACGGTGCGGCTAATTTATGGATTTTTCTTCGCTAAACGGCCATAATGTTCAGACCATTCATCGGCAATGCGCCTTATAATCCGGTGCGACCTATGGTCCGGAAAAAAGGGTAGTTAATACATCATAATAATAATAATAATAATAATAATAATAGATTTTTAGCACGCTAAATTTGACAAAAAAAGCTTAAAATTTTGGCAATTTTATGAAAAGAGTCGTAATTTTACACGGCAAAAGTCACCATTTTATAAGAAAACTTAAACACTTTGGCAATATCATAATAATAACCGGAATATCACTTGGCAAAATTATGACAAAAGTAATCTTTTTTTTATTTTTTTAATTTCACTATTTTACAAGAACAACCAAAAAATTGGCAATATTGTGATAAAAGTCAGAATTTTACTCAAAAAAAGTCACTATTTTACAAGAACAACAAAAAAAATGGCAATATTGTGATAAAAGTCAGAATTTTATATGACAAAAGTGACCATTTTGCATTAAAAAAGTCAGAATTTTACATAAAAAAGTAATAATTTTACGAGCTACACATTTACGATGTTTTGTCAAATTTGTACAAAGGTGTCCTAGCATCTTAAATCTGACCCACAGTGGGATAAAGTATTATTTTCATCTACCGTATTTTCTGGACTATACGCCTTTCATTTTTCCCAACACTTTAAATCCTGCGGCTTATAAAACGGTGCGGCTAATTTATGGATTTTTCTTCGCTAAACGGCCATAATGTTCAGACCATTCATCGGCAATGCGTCCTATGGTCTGGAAAAAAGGGTAGTTAATACATAATAATAATAATAATAATAATGATAATAATAATAATAATAATAATAATAATAATAATAATAATAATAATAATAATAATAATAACAGATTTTTAGCACGCTAAATTTGACAAAAAAAGCTTAAAATTTTGGCAATTTTATGAAAAGAGTCGTAATTTTACACGACAAAAGTCACCATTTTATAAGAAAACTTAAACATTTTGGCAATATCATAATAATAACCGGAATATCACTTGGCAAAATTATGACAAAAGTCATCTTTTTTTTATTTTTTTAAATTTCACTATTTTACAAGAACAACCAAAAAATTGGCAATATTGTGATAAAAGTCAGAATTTTACTCAAAAAAAGTCACTATTTTACTAGAACAACAAAAAAAAATGGCAATATTGTGATAAAAGTCAGAATTTTATATGACAAATGTGACCATTTTGCATTAAAAAAGTAATAATTTTACATAAAAAAGTAATAATTTTACGAGCTACACATTTACGATGTTTTGTCAAATTTGTACAAAGGTGTCCTAGCATCTTAAATCTGACCCACAGTGGGATAAAGTATTATTTTCATCTACCGTATTTTCTGGACTATACGCCTTTCATTTTTCCCAACACTTTAAATCCTGCGGCTTATAAAACGGTGCGGCTAATTTATGGATTTTTCTTCGCTTAACGGCCATAATGTTCAGACCATTCATCGGCAATGCGCCCTATGGTCTGGAAAAAAGGGTAGTTTATACATAATAATAATAATAATAATAATAATAATAATAATAATAATAATAATAATAATAATAATAATAATAGATTTTTAGCACACTAAATTTGACAAAAAAAGCTTAAAATTTTGGCAATTTTATGAAAAGAGTCGTAATTTTACACGGCAAAAGTCACCATTTTATAAGAAAACTTAAACACTTTGGCAATATCATAATAATAACCGGAATATCACTTGGCAAAATTATGACAAAAGTCATCTTCTTTTTTTTTTTTTTATTTCACTATTTTACAAGAACAACCAAAAAATTGGCAATATTGTGATAAAAGTCAGAATTTTACTCAAAAAAAGTCACTATTTTACTAGAACAACAAAAAAAAATGGCAATATTGTGATAAAAGTCAGAATTTTATATGACAAATATGACCATTTTGCATGAAAAAAGTCAGAATTTTACATAAAAAAGTAATAATTTTACGAGCTACACATTTACGATGTTTTGTCAAATTTGTACAAAGGTGTCCTAGCATCTTAAATCTGACCCACAGTGGGATAAAGTATTATTTTCATCTACCGTATTTTCTGGACTATACGCCTTTCATTTTTCCCAACACTTTAAATCCTGCGGCTTATAAAACTGTGCGGCTAATTTATGGATTTTTTTTCGCTAAACGGCCATAATGTTCAGACCATTCATCGGCAATGCGCCCTATGGTCTGGAAAAAAGGGTAGTTAATACATAATAATAATAATAATAATAATAATAATAATAATAATAATAATAATAATAATAATAATATTAATAATAATAGATTTTTAGCACGCTAAATTTGACAAAAAAAGCTTAAAATTTTGGCAATTTTATGAAAAGACTCGTAATTTTACACGACAAAAGTCACCATTTTATAAGAAAACTTAAACATTTTGGCAATATCATAATAATAACCGGAATATCACTTGGTAAAATTATGACAAAAGTCATCTTTTTTTTTTTTTTTAATTTCACTATTTTACAAGAACAACCAAAAAATTGGCAATATTGTGATAAAAGTCAAAATTTTACTCAAAAAAAGGCACTATTTTACTAGAACAACAAAAAAAAATCACCATTTTATAAGAAAACTTTAAAATTTTGGCAATATTATAATAATAACCGGAATATCACTTGGCAAAATTATGACAAAAGTCATAATTTCACTCAAAAAATTTCACTATTTTACAAGAACAACCGACAAATTGGCAATATTGTGATAAAAGTCAGAATTTTACTAAAAAAAAGTCACTATTTTACAAGAACAACAAAAAAAATGGCAATATTGTGATAAAAGTCAGAATTTTATGTGACAAATGTGACCATTTTGCTTTAAAAAAGTCAGAATTTTACATAAAAAAGTAATAATTTTACGAGCTACACATTTACGATGTTTTGTCAAATTTGTACAAAGGTGTCCTAGCATCTTAAATCTGACCCACAGTGGGATAAAGTATTATTTTCATCTATCGTATTTTCCGGACTATACGCCTTTAATTTTTCCCAACACTTTAAACCCTGCGGCTTATAAAACAGTGCGACTAATTTATGGATTTTTCTTCGCTAAACGGCCATAATGTTCAGACCATTCATCGGCAATGCGCCCTATGGTCTGGAAAAAAGGGTAGTTAATACATAATAATAATAATAATAATAATAATAATAATAATAATAATAATACTAATAATAATAATAATAGATTTTTAGCACGCTAAATTTGACCAAAAAAGTTTAAAATTTTGGCAATTTTATGAAAAGAGTCGTAATTTTACACGACAAAAGTCACCATTTTATAAGAAAACTTAAACATTTTGGCAATATCATAATAATAACCGGAATATCACTTGGCAAAATTATGACAAAAGTCATCTTCTTTTCTTTTTTTTTAATTTCACTATTTTACAAGAACAACCAAAAAATTGGCAATATTGTGATAAAAGTCAGAATTTTACTCAAAAAAAGTCACTATTTTACTAGAACAACAACAAAAAAATGGCAATATTGTGATAAAAGTCAGAATTTTATATGACAAATGTGACCATTTTGCATTAAAAAAGTCAGAATTTTACATAAAAAAGTAATAATTTTACGAGCTACACATTTACAATGTTTTGTCAAATTTGTACAAAGGTGTCCTAGCATCTTAAATATGACCCACAGTGGGATAAAGTATTATTTTCATCTACCGTATTTTCTGGACTATACGCCTTTCATTTTTCCCAACACTTTAAACCCTGCGGCTTATAAAACGGTGCGGCTAATTTATGGATTTTTCTTCGCTAAACGGCCATAATGTTCAGACCATTCATCAGCAATGCGCCCTATGGTCTGGAAAAAAGGGTAGTTAATACATAATAATAATAATAATAATAATAATAATAATAATAATAATAATAATAATAATAGATTTTTAGCACGCTAAATTTGACAAAAAAAGCTTAAAATTTTGGCAATTTTATGAAAAGAGTCGTAATTTTACACGACAAAAGTCACCATTTTATAAGAAAACTTAAACATTTTGGCAATATCATAATAATAACCGGAATATCACTTGGCAAAATTATGACAAAAGTCATCTTTTTTTAATTTTTTTTAATTTCACTATTTTACAAGAACAACCAAAAAATTGGCAATATTGTGATAAAAGTCAGAATTTTACTCAAAAAAATTCACTATTTTACTAGAACAACAAAAAAAAATGGCAATATTGTGATAAAAGTCAGAATTTTATATGACAAATGTGACCATTTTGCATTAAAAAAGTCAGAATTTTACATAAAAAAGTAATAATTTTACGAGCTACACATTTACGATGTTTTGTCAAATTTGTACAAAGGTGTCCTAGCATCTTAAATCTGACCCACAGTGGGATAAAGTATTATTTTCATCTACCGTATTTTCTGGACTATACGCCTTTCATTTTTCCCAACACTTTAAATCCTGCGGCTTATAAAACTGTGCGGCTAATTTATGGATTTTTCTTCGCTAAACGGCCATAATGTTCAGACCATTATTCGGCAGTGCGCCTTAAAATCCGGTGCGCCCTATGGTCCGGAAAATAGGGTAGTTAATACATAATAATAATAATAATAATAATAATAATAATAATAATAATAATAGATTTTTTGTAAAAAAAAAAAAAAAAAAGCACTTTACATTGAGTAAATAACCTCAAAAAAAATTTTTAAAAGTTAAAAAAAAAAAAAAAATTACAATTAAAATTTAAAAATTTAAAAATGTAATCATTATGGGTAAAGGAGGCAGCATAAAACCCTGATGGCAACATCCTTAGTTACAACACTTCCTTGAAGACTGAGGGGAGAACCAACACAGGAACTTTTGGCATTTTGCTCTCGTGTGAACCTCCTGTCACTCACACATCGCCGCCCGAATGTCACACAGGGCCGTGGGAGGAGTGTGTGGCGGTCGAAATGCGAAGAGAAAAAGAAACATCTCCAACATTTTAGAGCGTCTCTGCGGGAAGTTTTGGCCCATTTGCCAGGTCAGAGGTCACCTGTGTTGTACCTGGCGGAGGGCAACCCTGAACTAATCCGTGCATGTTTTTCTCTACACTGGCAACTCTCTCAAACATGATGTCTCGCTGCGGTCCGCTGGTCAGATGTGCAGCGGCAGGAACATGACAGCTCAGAGAAGGATGTGTGCGTATTATTTAGTGCGGCCAACAAATAAAGCTGCAAATGTGCTGCGGACGAGTTGTTTATTTAAAGAAAGGGTGGCTGGGCGGCTAGAATGTGCCTCTGTGGCGTGTGTGTGTGCGTGTGTGTGTGTGTGTGTGTGTGTGTGTGTGTGTGTGTGTTCTTGTATTTCTAGCCTTCTTGAGACATGAAGAAGGAAAAGTATCTTCCATATGAGGAGGTGTGAACAAGTGATGACATAAATCATGGTCCCAATAACATTGCATCTAATAGACAATGTCTCATTTGCACCCCTGCTGGTGACATCTATCAACATTAGGGTGGTCCCAAAAAGGAAGGATTTTTCAAATTGCTCCCCCTCTGGTCAACATATGAAATAACAAGTGTGTGTAACAAATTGAAATGCACCCCATTTGGCTAAAATTAATTTTTTTTTAAATAATAATATATGTATATAGAGACATACTGTAATAACTTGAAGTAAATAATGAAGATTAAAAATCAATTAAAAACAAAAAATAAAAATAAAAATTATTTTTTTCTTAACTAAAAGCAGTCGTTTTCTCACAATGTGTCGACTTTTTTCTTATAAAATTGGGAACAATATCTCATATTCTTTCTGTTTCTGTAATATTGCAATATTTTCTCGTAAAATGATTACTTTTTTGTGTAAAATGATTACTTTTTAATGCAAAATGGTGACATTTGTCATATAAAGTTCTGACTTTTATCACAATATTGCCAATTTTTTTGTTGTTCTTGTAAAATAGTGACATTTTTTGAGTAAAATTCAGACTTTTATCGCAATATTGCCAATTTTTTTTTTGTTCTTGTAAAATAGTGAATTTTTTTGAATAAGCTGATAACGTTTGTCATCATTTTGCCAAGTAAAATTCCGATTATTACTATAATATTGTCAAAATTTTAAAGTTTTCTTATAAAATTGTGACTTTTGTCGTGTAAAATTACGACTATTTTCATAAAATTGCCAAAATTTTAAGCTTTTCTTGTAAAATTGCGACTGTTATTGAGTAAAATTCCAACGTTTTGTCATAATATTGCACAAATGTTCAATTTTTCTAGTAAAAATTTGACTTGCGTTGAAATCTATCAACATGAGGGTGGTCCCAAAAAGGAGGGATTTTTCTAATTGACTGTGTGCCGCTTTTAAAAGTGCTCCCCCTCTGGTCAACATATGAATAACAAGTGTGTGTAAGAAATTTGAAGTGCTCCCCCTCTGGTCAATATATGAAATAACAAGTGTGTGTAAAAAAATTTAAGTGCTCCCCCTCTGGTCAACATATGAAATAACAAGTGTGTGTAAAAATTTGAAGTGCTTCACCTCTGGAAATTACAAGTGTGTGTAAGAAATTACAAGTGTGTGTAAGAAATTTGAAGTGCTTCCCCTCTGATCAACATATGAAATAACAAGTGTGTGTAATAAATTTTAAGTGCTCCCCTCTGATCAACATATGAAATAACAAGTGTGTGTAATAAATTTGAAGTGCTCCCCCTCTGGTCAACATATGAAATAACAAGTGTGTGTAAAAAAATTGAAGTGCTCCCCCTCTGGTCAACATATGAAATAACAAGTGTGTGTAAGAAATTTGAAGTGCTCTCCGTCTGGTCAACATATGAAATAACAAGTGTGTGTAAAAATTTGAAGTACTTCCCCTCTGGTCAACATATGAAATAACAAGTGTGTGTAAGAAATTTGAAGTGCTTCCCCTCTGGTCAACATATGAAATAACAAGTGTGTGTAAAAAAAATTAAGTGCTCTCCCTCTGGTCAACATATGAAATAACAAGTGTGTGTAAAAAATGTTAAGTGCTCTCCCTCTGGTCAACATATGAAATAACAAGTGTGTGTAAGAAATTTGAAATGCGCCCCCTCTGGTCAACATATGAAATAACAAGTGTGTGTAAAAAAATTGAAGTGCTCCCCCTCTGGTAAACATATGAAATAACAAGTGTGTGTAAGAAATTTGAAGTGCTCTCCGTCTGGTCAACATATGAAATAACAAGTGTGTGTAAAATTTTGAAGTGCTTCCCCTCTGGTCAACATATGAAATAACAAGTGTGTGTAAAAAAATGTAAGTGCTCTCCCTCTGGTCAACATATGAAATAACAAGTGTGTGTAAAAATTTGAAGTACTTCCCCTCTGGTCAACATATGAAATAACAAGTGTGTGTAAGAAATTTGAAGTGCTTCCCCTCTGGTCAACATATGAAATAACAAGTGTGTGTAAAAAAAAAATTAAGTGCTCTCCCTCTGGTCAACATATGAAATAACAAGTGTGTGTAAAAAATGTTAAGTGCTCTCCCTCTGGTCAACATATGAAATAACAAGTGTGTGTAAGAAATTTGAAATGCGCCCCCTCTGGTCAACATATGAAATAACAAGTGTGTGTAAAAAATTGAAGTGCTCCCCCTCTGGTAAACATATGAAATAACAAGTGTGTGTAAGAAATTTGAAGTGCTCTCCGTCTGGTCAACATATGAAATAACAAGTGTGTGTAACATTTTGAAGTACTTCTCCTCTGGTCAACATATGAAATAACAAGTGTGTGTAAGAAATTTGAAGTGCTTCCCCTCTGGTCAACATATGAAATAACAAGTGTGTGTAAAAAAAATTAAGTGCTCTCCCTCTGGTCAACATATGAAATAACAAGTGTGTGTAAAAAATGTTAAGTGCTCTCCCTCTGGTCAACATATGAAATAACAAGTGTGTGTAAGAAATTTGAAATGCGCCCCCTCTGGTCAACATATGAAATAACAAGTGTGTGTAAAAAAATTGAAGTGCTCCCCCTCTGGTAAACATATGAAATAACAAGTGTGTGTAAGAAATTTGAAGTGCTCTCCGTCTGGTCAACATATGAAATAACAAGTGTGTGTAAAATTTTGAAGTACTTCTCCTCTGGTCAACATATGAAATAACAAGTGTGTGTAAGAAAATGTAAGTGCTCTCCCTCTGGTCAACATATGAAATAACAAGTGTGTGTAAAAAAAATTAAGTGCTCTCCCTCTGGTCAACATATGAAATAGCAAGTGTGTGTAAGAAATTTGAAATGCTCCCCCTCTGGTCAACATATGAAACAACAAGTGTGTGTAAGAAATTGAAATGCGCCCCCATTGGCCAAAATTAATTTAAAAAATGAAATGCAATATGTATATAGAGACATACTGTAATAACTTGAAGTAAATAATGAAGGTTAAAAATCAATTACAAACAAAAAATTCAAAAAAAAAATGTTTTCTTTACTAAAAGCAGTCGTTTTCTCACAATGTGTCGACTTTTTTCTTATAAAATTGGGAACAATTTCTCAAATTCTTTCTGTTTCTGTAATATTGCAATATTTTCTCGTAAAATGATGACTTTTTTATATAAAATTATGACTTTTATCACATTATTGTACATTTTTTTGTTGTTCTTGTAAAATAGTGAATTTTTTTGAGTAAAATTATTATTAATTAATTAAATTATTAATTTTGTCATAATTTTGCCAAGCAAAATTCCGATTATTATTATAATATTGCCAAAATTGTAAAGTTTTCTTACAAAATTGTGACTTTTGTCGTTTAAAATTGCGACTCTTTTCATAAAATTGCCAAAACTGTTAAGCTTTTCTTCTAAAATTGCGACTGTTATTGAGTAAAATTCCAACTTTTATCATAATATTGCACAAACGTTCAGTTTTTCCTCGTCAAATTTTGACTTGTGTTGAGTAAAATGACGTCTTTTATTATAATACTGCCAAAATTCTAAGTTTTTCTTGTGAAATTGTGACCTTTTTCTTGGGAAATTCCAACTCATTTTTCACAACGAGCCTTTTTATATTTGAATAGTTTGTATATATTATTAATGTTGTAAATACACATCTTTATATATCTAGAAAGGCTGGTCCTAAAGAGGTAGGTCTCAAGAAGGTATAAGAAAATATGTGTGTGTGTGTGTGTGTGTGTGTGTGTGTGTGTGTGTGTGTGTGTGTGTGTGTGTGTGTGTGTGTGTGTGTGTGTGTGTGTGTGTGTGTGTGTGTGTGTGTGTGTGTGTGTGTGTGTGTGTGTGTGTGTGTGTGTGTGTGTGTGTGTGTGTGTGTGATATTAAGAGCAAAACACAACATAAGTGAGGATCTGACAGAAGGAAAGGCGTCTTCTCTCTCTCTGTCTTCTGCCCTGCTGTCAATCAGGAGCAGGAAACAGACCAGCGATTCTTTTCCTTGGCACAAGCGAGGCCCGGGAGAGCACAGTGTGTCACACGCTACACACACAAGCTGCCCTCTGTCACACACTCATGTCTCCACGCGCTCGTACGTGTCTCCCACCCTCGCACAACAAACTCGGCGTTCACGTCGTGCAGGCGCGACACCCACGCCGACCAGGCGGCGAGAGGCCGTCCCCCAGACTGTGAGTGCCCTCAAGACGCGCCATGGTCAGCCTCCTACATGAACATAGGCCAAAGTCACAATGGCATCCTGTACAAAAAAATGGCCCACATTTTAATATAGTAATATATTTCCATGAATGATAAGGATTTAATTGAATGTATTTTATTTTGATTTATTTCATTTGCAATTCCATTTGCAATTTATGTTGTCATTGTTTTACATGTATTTATTATAAATATATGTTGTTTTGTTTGCATGACAGAATTTGAGAATTAGTTTTAAATGTCTACTTTTTTCATTATGAAGCTAGGAAAATTATAAATGTTAGAAAATATTGAATTTATAATATTTGATTCAGTTACAACACAAAAATGGAACTAAATCAAAATCAATGGCAATAAATGTATGTATTTATTAATTTTTTTTATTGATTTAAAAACCATTTAAACTATAACGGTTACAAAAAATATTGGACTTTTTGTGTTTGATTTAATTTTGTTTCTATTAATTTTAAGTTAAAAAAATGTTTACAGAATTTTTGAAAATACATTGATTCGACTATCAGTTTTAAATTGATGTCTACTTTTTTCATTGCAAAGCTATAAAAATAATAAATGTTAGAAAATATTGATTTTATGATGTTTGATTTAATTACAATACAAAAATGTATTTAAATTAAAATAAATGGCAATAAATTAATGTATTTATTTAATTTGTATTTTTAAATGTATTTAAAAACATTCAAACTATAACTGTTACAAAAAATATTATATATATATATATATATATATATATATATATATATATATATATATATATATATATATATATATATATATATATATATATATATATATATATATATATATATATATATATATATATATATATATATATATATATATATATATATATATATATATAGACACTTGTGATTTAGGGCTATATAAATAAACATTGATTGATTGATTGATATATATGTGTGTATATATATATATATATATATATATATATATATATATATATATATATATATATATATATATATATATATATATATATATATATGTATATATATATACATATATATATATATATATATATATATACACACACATATATATGTATATACACACATATACATATATATATAACATATGTATATATATATATATATATATATATATATATATATATATATATATATACATATACACACACATATATTTGTATATACACACATATACATATATATATAACATATATATATATATATATATACATATATATATGTATATATATATATATTTATATATATATATATATATATATATATATATATATATATATATATATATATATATATATATATATATTATTATTATATATACATTAATATTTATTTATTTTTTAGATTTTTTTATTTAATTTTATCAAACCTGCAACCCTGGCAGAGACAAGAGGGAATTATTTTAATTTAGTTAAAATTTTTTGTATTGCAAATGTTTTTGCTTTTGTTTACCTGACTGTCAGTTTCATTATTTTTTTTAAATAAAAAAAACATTAACCTACAAATGGCAAAAAATTATTTAATGAATCATATTTAATCAAATTTTATTGCTCTTTATTTTGAATTAGTTCCATGTTTGTATTTTTTATGGATTTGCCATAATTTATCTCACGCAATAAATAAACCCGAATTTTTTAATTTTACTAGCGTCGCATTTCATTGTTTAATTCTTAATTTGATCAAATGTAATTAGCTGTAGCTCAACAATGACCCTGAATAGGATAATGGCATGCTTTTATTTGATTGATGTAAATAAAATAAATTAATAGTATATTATTTATAATAGATTTTATTAATTTTTTTAATTTTGTGGTTCTATTATTTTAGAGGGACAAGAAAAATGGACGTACGGAAAATAAATGTTATTTCAATAATTTGTATTCTTTTTTTATTTTTTTTAAATATATTTTTCTATTAAAATTGTGTTTATTATTTTATTTGACAGTATTTTGTTGTAAAGTTTTATATCAATATTATTTTTATCGTATTCTATTTGGTATTTACTTTTTTTAATGGTATTTTATCATATTACTGCCAATAGATTTTTAAACAGCACACTAAAGATGACCGGACCGAGTAGTCCGGGTCACTCGGTTTTTTCCTTGTTTTTAAAGCAAGCCCAAGTCCTTCCATCCTTCCCCCTCACGCTCACATTTATTTTTCCTTACTTGGCTCCAATCCCTAGATTCCCACTTGCTATGAAATGTGCATGAGCTGAGGTCATCCATGTTGTATTTGTGGAGCAGCTCGGGCTCACCTAGACGTTACGTCATCTCCACAAACGCAAAGTTACAAAAAAACAAACATGTGCACCACGGGTGAGAAATAATAAGTGGACTTAAGGCGACCAAACAACATTCGAAGAAAAAAAAATGGCATTTAGGATTTGGGCCTGTCTCTGAACTGTTTTCTCTTCGGCGCTCTACCTGTCCCAATCCTAACGCCATCTCCTCCAATAAAGACGGCCACAAAATCGGTCTAGGAAAGTTATCCAGCGCTGTATGGGTGAGATTGCTGAGGTCAAAAGTCAAGTAGATGTTTCTATTCAGCATTCTACCCGTCATTTTTATTTTTTTATTTTTTTAATTTAACATGCACATGTTTCTTTTCAGCACTCGAGCAGTCTTTACCCGACAAGATGTGCAGACATTCATCAGGATTTGGGTCTGTCTCTGAACTGTTTTCTCTTCGGCGCTCTACCTGTCCCAATTCTAAAGCCATCTCCTCCAAAAAAGACGGCCACAAAATCGGTCTAGGAAAGTTATCCAGCGCTGTATGGGTGAGATTGCTGAGGTCCAAAGTCAAGTAGATGTTTCTATTCAGCATTCTACCCGTCAGTTTTTTTTAATTTTTTTAATTCAACATGCACATGTTTCTTTTCAGCACTCGAGTAGTCTTTACCCGACAAGATGTGCAGACATTCATCAGGATTTGGGTCTGTCTCTGAACTGTTTTCTCTTCGGCACTCTACCTGTCCCAATTCTAAAGCCATTTCCTCCAAAAAATACGGCCACAAAATCGGTGTAGGAAAGTTATCCAGCGCTGTATGGGTGAGATTGCTGAGGTCCAAAGTCAAGTAGATGTTTCTATTCAGCATTCTACCCGTCAGTTTTTTTTTAT